>NW_017300284.1:0-4117 GCF_001594075.2 Trachymyrmex cornetzi
TAATGGAGGCAATAAAACTTTTTTTGGATCAATCAAATTATAATTTTTTATATTTTTTTCTCCGATTCTCATTTCAGTTCTTGCTGGCCATTCTTTTTTGATCCAGTGTAAATGTCTTGCGACTATCCCATTCGCAAAGGTAACACGGAAATTTTGTATTCCCTGATTGCTGTCCTAAAATCATACACAAAACTTTGACATCACTACAAATCAGCCACTGATGTTCTGAATACTTAATTTTTTGTAGGACTTTTTTAAAACTGTTATAGTTTTCCTGTATTTTTACTGAATGTGCAATTGGCACCGAAGCATATTTGTTGCCATTATGCAATAAAATTGCCTTTAAACTTCTTTTCGAGGAATCGATAAATAGTCTCCATTCTTCAGGTATATATATATCTGATTTTATTTCATTTATCAAACCTCTAATATTGGAACAATAAACAATAGAATCTTCTTCAGAAAAATATTTCAAAAAATTTTGTTCACGATTCCTGTAAAAAGTTATTTTAGTTTCAGCAGTTACCAGATTTCTTTCTTTTAATCTTGAAGCCAATAATTCGGACATTTGTTTAGAAAGATTACAATCACGAACTAAATCATTCAGTTCCTTCTGATTTAAAGGTTTTGGCGCCATATTAGATTTCTCACTGTTAATTTCTTCTGAAAATAAAATTTCATCGTCATTATTTGTAATGTCGTCTATGTTCGTAATTTCATCATTACTAATTATAACGTCTTTGAGGACATTTTGGAATTGTGGTGATGTACTTTTGGAATTAATTGGTGGACTTACAGAAGTAACAGTAGGATATATTATTTTGTTTTTATTTTGAACATTGAAACCGTGTATGTTACATAAACAAAAGTAACAATCGCTTTCATGATTCTTCGGTTCTCGCCATATTGTTGATGTTGAAAAACGAGGAACTCCTTTATTATTTTTATTCTGTAGCTTCAAACTGGTAGCGTAATTATTGCATATCATATTAGGTACCCAAGGTTTATCTAAATTTTGTATAGAAAATCCGTAACATTTAAAATAACTCTGTTTAAGATATTTAGTTATATCATTTCGATATTTCTTGACTTCGTAACAGCCACATACATTACAAAATTTATTAACTTTATTCGCACATGAATTTCTCAGAGACATAATGCTTTATTATTAAACAATAGCTTACAAAATAAATTTTGTTTTTGCAAAAATTTTATGTTTTTAATTTATGTACATGTGTCCATAAATATGTATACAAGAGAGACTTTCTTAATTTTATATCTCACATAAATTTTTTTCACAGTAGAACTTTAATTCAGTGCTTGGATTTAAATGTATATGCACTCCAGCCGATTTCTAAAGTGATGCTCATGTTCTTTCGCATTATATTGCGTTCTCCCACTACCATTCTGTGCTAGACGGCCGAGCCGCCGCACAGTGGGGCGATCCTATGTAAACTTTGGACATTGAGCTAAAAAATGAAATATAAGATATTATAATTTCATCATGCTAATAATATTTTAAAACTATTCCTCTATCATATTCCACTATGTTTTGAGATATTGTTATATTAATAACTTCTTAATTAATGTCTAAATTTGGTTATTTTCGATTTGTCAATTTTAAATGTTAATAAATTCTTAATAACAAATATATTGTTTTCCTTCATGGGTGTTAAATTTGTAAAATATATACCTTTTCCCTTCTAATTATAAAAATTAATAAGTGGGGAAAAAAATTACTTTGTTTATAATAATAAAAAAATACTTTTTTTGTATTTTATTCAATTACAAAAATTGCTTAAAATCGCCCAAAACAAACTCAACGTCATTTTATTATAGAACACTTCTGGATTACAACCGTAAAAAAATATTTTGCGAATGTTTGCGAATTTTTGAGATATTGAATTTTTAATTTGATGCGACATGCGTTGGGCCCGCGCCGCCCGCGCCGCTACTGCGCCGGCGCACCTTCACTGTCCTCTCTATATATTTCTCTGCGTCTCCAAGTCTCCATATATTCCTCTGTCACTATCTAGCGCGGTTATCAGAGCGAACAGTACTGCTCGAAAAATTGTTTTAGTGATTCCTACTCCTGTTAGTAGATAAACAGCTGCGTTCAAAAAATAGTTGTTTTCTTAATATTTAATATAACTCATTTTATTTTACATTGAATATTATAATATTATTTTCTTTACTTTTAATTTTTAATCATTTATTAAATACAATTAAGCTTTGGAATATAAATTATTCTATTAGATATAAGTTATTTTGTTTCGTTTTTCATGTAAAAAATTTATAAGAATAAATATGGATTTAAAAACCAATCACGACGTCTTTATGTTTCTTAAAAATAACAATATTGGCAAGAATGATTATAATTTAGCAGTGGAAAAATTGTCTACTTCGTTTGGGTTTGAAATTTCAAATTGTGCAAAATTCCAATTACGGGAAAAATTACGAAAATTTTGTAGTAATTTAAAACCAAGGTGGTTAAAAGCTGGAAGAAAAACTGATTTATTTATTAAAATGAATACCCATTGGTTAACAGCAGAGTTTGTTCTTCCAGATAAAATACTCTCTAAATGTTCTTCTTTTTCCTCTGCTAATATTCCACCATCACGTAACAAATCTTTTGAACAATTATCAGACCGACAAAAGAGGAGAAAAACAGAAGCATTGCGAAATTGCTCGGATGAAATTTTTGATTTTGTTATGAGCAAAAAATTCAAATCTGATGATGTAACTTTTATTATTAATTTTATGAAAAATCATCCAGAACATATTGGAAATGTTAAAAAATATTGCGAAAATCTATTAGAAACTAACAATAAGCAAAACTTACAGGAAAATGAAAAAATGTTGGCGCTTTATACCACTGCAAAATTAACTAGATATCAATACAATGCTATACGAGAAAATGCAAAACAGATGGGTCAAAATTTTTATCCCGGTTACTATACCATTCAAAAATTAAAAAAAGATTGTTACCCTCCTGAGGAATCTATTACAATAACAGAAATTGAAGCAATAATAAATTTACAAGATTTGTTAGATCATACCGCATCACGCTTTGTAAAATTATTAAGTAATAAAATTGACATAAACATTAATAAAAACTTTAAGATGATTTAAAAATGGGGCTGTGATGGGGCATCTAGTCAATCAATTTATAAGCAAATATTTCGTTCGTGCGATAAAAATACAGAAGATTCTAGTATTTTTATTAGCAGTCTTGTACCAATTAAATTATATGATACTGATAATAATGTGGTTATATGGCAGAATGACAAAACTTCTTCAACGCGATTCTGTAGATCCATTCAATTTAAATATGCAAAAGAATCTAAAGATATGGTAACAGAATGCATTGAAGAAATAAAGTTACAAATAAATTCTCTTAATCCATATAAAAAAGATACGATTTCTGTACATTATGACCTCTTATTAACGATGATTGATGGAAAAATTTGTAACATTATAACGGACACATCATCATCAATGAGGTGTTACATTTGTAATGCGACCCCGAAGGAGATGAATAATTTAAATTTAATTCGTACAAAGACTAATAATAACGAATACTATCAACTAGGTCTATCTACTTTACATTGTTTAATAAGGACTTTTGAATGTCTTATTCATATTGCTTATAGACGCGATTTTAAGTCATGGCAGGTTAAATCTACCGAACATAAAAAACTTTTTGAAGAAAGAAAAAAACAAATTCAAAATGATTTCAGAAGTAAAGTAGGACTGGTGGTGGATAAAGTCAAACAAGGGCTAGGTACATCCAACGATGGGAATACGGCAAGAAAATTTTTTGCAATTCCAGAACAATCGGCTGAAATATGTAAATTAGATGCAAATTTAATTAAGAGATTCGCAATATTATTGCAAACAATTTCATGTGGGTTACCTATTCATACTGAGAAATTCGATGCCTATGCAAAAGAAACTGCCGAAATGTACGTCACTTTATATGACTGGTATCCCATGCCAGTCACAGTTCACAAACTGCTTATGCATGGGTCGGAAATAATACAACACATTGTAACGATACACCCCCAGAAAGGCATCGTTCCCGGCAATGCCAACTCGCCGGATGCCGCTACGGTGA
>NW_017300284.1:4729-7853 GCF_001594075.2 Trachymyrmex cornetzi
CCTTTCGGGGCGACGTATCGCTCCTCGCGTTGCGACGCGTCGCGCATACTACACGTGCTGCCGGTGTAAGCCCGCGTTCCCCGCGCGTCACCGAGCGAAGCACGCGACCACGATTCGCACGGCGAATCGTGCCCGCCGCACACACACCCGCGTTACACATATACACCGTACACTCCAAACGACACAGCTTTTGTACACACACGCATACACCGCCGATCGTTGCTACCAGTCGCGACAACTGGTCTCACACGACACACATACATATACATATACACGCACTCACTCTTTGTACGTAAACACACCAAATATATATTTTCGTTTGTATCTATCCAAGCCGTATTTTACTGCAATATTACCGCCTTGTCTCTCTCCTCCTGGCCGAACCTCTTTGCGACCCTGGCCGCAGCCCGTGACCAACGAGCTACGTCCGCGCAAAGTAAGGTTGTTTCAACATGATATTACCAATTGGACAATTGTCCGAAGATGCACAAGAGGCAAACCACAAATATTTTCGTTCGTATAGAGAATTCTAGAAAAACTTCAAGAATTGATAATAATAGAGATGTTTTGAATAATCTATTAATTAATTCTGATCCAATTATTTCGTCTTTAAGATCATATAACATTCACAATTCATTGCGTGAAATTCTTCCAGAAGCAGAAAGTCTTCTACTTCTGGAAGAATCATAGTACAATTGAAATGGCTCAAATTACTCTTTCATTCCATTTTTAATACATTTACTCTTTTTGAATATGGTATAATTTTAGTTTAGTTTTTAATGTCATAATTTAATAATTATTCTTTTATATTAAAATTAATATTATCTGCGAGTTAATTAAAATTAGTTTCCTAAAATATGTATAAATATATAAAATATATAATATATATAAATATATAAAAAGTATTAAAAAATTAAAAAACATAAGAATTAAAAAATTAAAAAACAAAAAGTAATTTTAAAAAATTAAAAAATTAAAAAAAGTGTTGTTAATATGTTACTTTATGAGGAACTTTCTATAAAATAAAGTTCCATGCGCAAATTTTGTGCGTTTTATCGTTTTGCCTTCAATATCTCTATATAGCATACCTTTATTTTATTTAGTAAATATTAGAAATTTAGATTCAGATTAATAACTAGAATTGAATTATATTTGATCCTGCGAACAAATCAAATATGTTTGATATAAGATATCTTGTTCCACATATTCATGAAAAAAGTCGTTCGAAAGTTTTTAATTTATCCTATATAATTACAAAAATATTAGAATTTAAGCTATAAGAATCTCAGGAAATATTATAATAGGGAAGAAGAGATTCAAAAATTTAGAAAATCATCCCTACATAATTAATAGACGCTCTCTCCGAATGTTCATAAGAGAATGTCTAACCATCCTATACTGTCGCCCCACTGTGCGCCGATTCTGCATGAGTATATGACGCTGCCGGAGTCCCGATATTCAAAATAGCTCCTATCTTTAATCGTTCATAACATAGCTAAAAAGTATTGAAATAAAAAAAGGTATTGAAATAAAAAAAAATGCATTTTCTAGGGGATGAACAATACATTCATGACTCCTGATCGAAATTTCAAGATAATGTTAATCTTCTTTATAAAAAAATGTCAAATATCGCAAAAAAAAGCCATTTTTTAGGTATTAAACCTCGATTATCTTGGAAATCTGACGTGTTAGAATTTTTTCGCTTGCGGCATCGTTTTCAGCATCCAAAAATCTATAAGAAACACGTAGTCCGGTCAAAAGTAATTTTTTGCTGTAAACTAGTGTTATTTATGTTAGAGAATGGAGAGATATGCATAATTTTTTCACAATAAATATTTTGATATGATAAAAGTTGTAGTATCTGATCTAACGAGTACAACGGTGTACGATATAACAAAATTATTTTGCAAATTATACAAGTTATTTCGGTTTAAAGTTTTGCGGATAACTATTACCTTTTCAGTTTTGGCCTTGCAGTGTAACCAATTTTCGACTCTCGCATTGACGATTGACATGTAACATGTCAACAAATCATAGTCAATTGTTAATGGAAGATTCCGAAGTTGGACATATCGCAAGGCTGAAACTGAAAAGGTAATAGTTATCCACAAAACTTTAAATCGAAATAACTTGTATATCCAGCAAATGAGAATGGACTAAAATGGATTGGAGAGACATTTTGTCTATTCGAATGCGTATCTTAAACAGTAAAAACTTTGTTTGGATTCAATTGGATTCAATTAGATTGATAAACTGCATTTCCTATTCAAAATTTTGAATTGAACAGTATTCACGATACACTGAAAATGCTGATATTATTTTTGGATTGAAAGGCATACAGATATGCTCCATGTAAATCCTATAAATGAATAAAAATGCATTCAGGATTGAAAAATATTCATTTTAACATTCATGAATCCGTATTTCTGAAAATCTGAATTCATTTTAATCCATTTTCGTTTACTGGGTAATTTGTATAATAATTTTGTTATATCATACACCGTTGTACTCGTTAGATCAGATATACTACAATTTTTATCACATCAAAATATTTATTGTGAAAAAATTATGCATACCAGGTATGTAAATATGAAACCGGAATTTACCAATAGATGGTCATAGCTCCCAATGTAGTTGCCATCAGACCGAGTCATTGACGCCATTTCCTTGTTCTGACATCTGACAAAGATTTTCAACTCACAACAATACAAGTTTCATACAACGATATAGTTTGTAATAGTGATAAACATGTCGAATTTTGTGCCTAGAAACTACACTGTTAGAAATGTTCTTAAATTTCATTAACTTTTAATGTACATTGGTGAATAAAGTTTAATTTCTCTGTAACTGAAAGGACTATTAATGCACATGTTAATGAGATTTAAGTTTACAGCAACTGAAAAATTAAGTGTAATGAAATTTAATATACTTTTCATTTACGGATATAAATGACATTTAATTAATCGTAATTGAAATAACTATTAATGTACATATTAATGAAATTTAAGTTTGTAGTACATTAAATTTCAATACGCTTAACTTTTAAGTTAAGCGTTGTGACGTGACATTTTGTCCGTCACTGTGCGGACTTGTCGACGGCGGACTCGCGCTTCGTACCGGCTCC
>NW_017300284.1:8186-8590 GCF_001594075.2 Trachymyrmex cornetzi
TGTATCATCGTGCCGTCTCGCCCGCCACCCTTGGAAGGAAGACAGAAGAAGGACCGGATCGTAAGGACGGCCGTAGAGCAGAGAGAAGGGCACACATCCGGGAGCCCGGATTAGCAGGTTGACTAACCATTTTATATCATTGCTTGTAACTGCTGTCGAAAATAAGGGGAACCATACTTTCACCATGCACCCCTTGCAGAGCACCGAAGGAGGCCAGAATTCCCGGCCCCCCTGGAGGGGCCGGACGGACGCCGTCGGGAGCCTAGGACCCGACGAGCGGGAAGGAAATCCATTCCGATCTCCTCCGCCAGGCCAGGAAGTGCAGGGGCCGTGAACAGGGACGCCATCCTTGACAGGAATCCTCATTGCGCGCTCGCATGAGCGAGGATTCAAGGCCGCGCGGG
>NW_017300284.1:8742-8974 GCF_001594075.2 Trachymyrmex cornetzi
GCGAGACCGCTGTCGACAAGGACGATCGCGAGAGTTACCGAGGGATCAACGAAAGGAGGCCGAGAGGACAAAGGAAGCGACGTGGGTGAGGTGAGCGTCGTAGTTGGGAAGCTGCCGATCGGGGTACGTCGCCGGGTGGATCGTAAGCCAGCTCGCACCGTAACGTTAGAATCGGCGCCATGGTTGCCGTGTAGAGCCGCGGAACCGCGAGTCACGTGCCATCCTCCCGAGC
>NW_017300284.1:9133-9347 GCF_001594075.2 Trachymyrmex cornetzi
GTAGAAACGCGCGGAGTAGTCACGTTGTCGAGTTTCGTCGGGTCGCGTAACGACGATTATTGTAATTGCGTGATCGTGTAGTATCGCATCTCGTAGGCACGCTTGTTATAATCGTGCCGCCGCGCATTGTGCTGTCGCCTCGGAACGCGGATTGTCGCGTTGCTGAGTGAACTTCCGGTTGCGGTGTTACCGAGTAGAGTCCGTTTCCGGAATT
>NW_017300284.1:11135-13396 GCF_001594075.2 Trachymyrmex cornetzi
GTTACGTTGTTCGACGATTTTTCTCTCCCTCTTTCTAGACAATAGTGTGCATTTTTGTAAAGGTATTTACAGTTACACTTTATCTTTTTTTCATAACTTGCTGTTTTTTCTTTGTTTTATATCTTTCTTTAATTGTTTCTTTTGTATTTTTGTATTCTTCAGTATGGAATGCGTAGATTCTAAGCACGCAAAAAGACGTAAATTTTCTCATGATTGGCTAGAAAACGATAAATGTAAATCTTGGATTAAGAAAGTTCCTAATGATAATAGTTCATATTTTTGTATCCTTTGTAATAAAACGTTTTCTTGCTCATCAGGAGTTTTTAAGCATGCTGAATCGAAAGCTCATCGAACTAACATAGTAAATAATTGCTCTGATGAAGTAAATATCATTGAAAAGGAATCTCATGAAAGGAAATTTTGTCACTCATGGCTTGAAAATGAACAATTCAAACCATGGCTGCAAATAATCCCGAACAATCCTTTCAATTGTTTTTGCTCCTTCTGCAATCTAAAGTTTCGATGTGGTTTCAACAAGCTTATGCGGCATTCTGACAGTAAGAAACATGTTTCGGTGTGTTAAAAAAGGGGCTTCAGCGTAGATTTGAATACGCATGACGAAGAATCTGTGCCTTTTGAAGATCGAAAAAAAATCGCGGAAATAAAATTTGCAGCATTAATTGCCGAGAAAAACATTCCATTTGAAACAGCAGAGTCAATCTTAAGTTTTTTTCAAGACCTCGGAGAAGATCCGGAAGTCTTGAAAAGTATGAGGATGAATCGGAATAAGACACCGAAAGTAATAAAGAATGTCTTATGTGTTCGCGAACAGGAGCGGTTGGTTGAAAAATTACAAAATAATAAATTTTCTATTTTTGTTGACGAAACATCTGATTTAACTAATGATAAATGGATGACGTTTCTTGTTCGGTACGTCGATCCTCAGACTTTGAATACTCGAACGGAATTATTAGAATTAATTCATTTGGACGCTAGTGATTGTAGTGCCGAAAAATTATTTACAAATTTTAAAGCCGAAATGTGGAAAAAACAAATTCCGTTTTCAAACATTCTCGCTCTTTCCTGTGATAACGCTTCTGTTATGACAGGAAAATACGAATCATTTAAAATAAAATTACAAAAACATTGCAAAAGTTTGATAACGATGCCATGTCCTTGTCATGCATCTGCATTAGTAGCAAATGCAGCTTGCAGCGCAATTCCTGAAGCATGCGAGGAGCTTTTGCGAAAAGTGGCATCGTTTATCTCTAGCAGTCCCAAGCGCGCGTGTATATTTGAGCAATTCCAAAAATCATTTTGTTTTGATGGGACTTGTAGGAAAATTTTAAAACTGTCTGAAACGCGATGGCTTTCACGTCATGCATGCGTGGCTAGACTGAACGAAAATTGGGATGTGCTATTAAAATTTTTGCAAGAAGAGCAATTGAGCGAGAAATCAAAGTCTGGGGCTGCTTTACTATCTCTGATGCAAAATTCAGAAATACAAGCATATCTTTTGTTTCTTGAGTATATTCTGAATGCATTTAACAAGTTTAATGCTTTTTTTCAAACTGAAGAAACAAAAGTTCATTTACTTCAGTCAGCTGCGGAAAATCTTTTGAAAACCGTTCTTAAAAATGTTGTAAAAGCACCATTATTGAATTTTGTTTCGATGGGTACAATTAATCCTTTGCTCACGTGTAATCGTTTATCTCCTGATCAAGTTATGGTTGGAGAAGCTTGCCAAGGCCTTCTTGATCGATTGAACCAGGAAGGTCAGGGTGAGATTGTCAAATCAGTTTACGACAATTGTTTCAATTGGCATTCTATGACATCGCTGCGAAAGAAATTCGTAACAAACTTTTTGTTAAGGACGAATTTCTGAGTAAATTGAGGATCTTTGAACCTAAATTTGCTTTGCAGCAAGAAGACGAAAAAAAACAGCCAGAACAACTCCGTTCAGGATGTTCTTTTTGTTGTCCAACGATTCGGCGGATTTGATGAGGAGATATTAAAAGAAGAATGGCAATTTCTAAAAAAGGATTTCACATCAGAGCAGAAAGCAACAATAATTAATTTACATTTTGATGAAGCATGGAAAACAATAATGGCAACTAAAAAGGCAGATGGAAAATTTAGATATCCAGTTTTAACTAAATTAATTAATGCAATTCGATCTCTTCCAAATTCTAATGCTGATGCCGAAAGAGTGTTTTCCATGCTGACAGACGTAAAAACCAAGAAACGTAATAAACTTCATC
>NW_017300284.1:13616-13887 GCF_001594075.2 Trachymyrmex cornetzi
GATTTCATTTTTTTTATTAATTTATAAATTGTTATCTACAGCATAGAGTTAAAAAAATTATTTTAACTTCAGAGAGGCTTAGTTACAGCTTTTGCTGTTTGGTAGCGGTTAATATTGCTTTTATTAACACCATGTACTTATTTTTTGGGTATTTTTTTTCCTTTTTAGTTTTTTTTGTTTGGTTTACTTTTCTTTGGTTGTAAGCTTTTATAACATGATTTTTCATGCAATGGATCGGTAAAATATTTCACGTTGGTCTCTTATTCTCTGT
>NW_017300284.1:14037-14263 GCF_001594075.2 Trachymyrmex cornetzi
ATGGAATCGTAGCGTGATAATTCTTTATAAACAAACATGGAGAATATGTATTCAGGAATTTTTCAAGATTTGTCCATACGACGCTGTTTCACGTCATTCGGTCTCAGTTCAGTCCTCTAATGTAACCCTACGCAATCCAGCACTCACGTTTCGACACAGAACGTATTCTTCCCAAAAGTTTCTCCAAAAATTACATGCGACTTCTCAGAAAAAATACGTAAATTTA
>NW_017300284.1:14961-15392 GCF_001594075.2 Trachymyrmex cornetzi
ACAAAAGCAGCCACGCAGACTCAAGTTATGGTTTTGCTGACAGAAAGCAGCGATGTCACGCAAATCTACGTATTGGTGAAGATACATAAACAAGGAAAGATACAACTACTCGATAATAATGGTTTCATTAGAAGAAACTACACAGAATCTGGACAGCACGAGAACCTTACATAGACCTCAGTTCAGGGGGAAGGTCAGAGTTCTAGACAATATTGTTCTTCAATTCGACTACATCTATATATTATCCGATCATATTGTAGTCAATCATACTGCCTACAGAACCAATATATTCTCTCTCGGTGACTTACCTGAATCTGAATCTACCGATTATGACATCACTCGAAGCAATCTGCCCATTCAGTCGACGAATCCGACTTTTACACATCGGTGATCTCCACTATTTCATCTTTCCTCGAGCTGCCGATCACTAT
>NW_017300284.1:15795-16065 GCF_001594075.2 Trachymyrmex cornetzi
TTAATCTTTTAAAATATCCTAATACATATTCACCGAAGTTTGTCTGTAAAGGGATATCACGCTCTGAGATTCTATATACATAGTTTATGATTTTCTTATTATTCATACATTCTGTACGTACGAGTAATTTTGGTAGAGAAAGAAAGACCTACGCGTATTATTTTGCTTTCTATTGTGTGAAAAAACTTTTTATAAAGGCTTTGCAAAATGCATACGTTTTGTAACTGTAAATACAGTAGTTAAATACTGTAGTTCCTATTCCATATAAAT
>NW_017300284.1:17505-17740 GCF_001594075.2 Trachymyrmex cornetzi
ATTGAAATTGTGTTATCTAGAATGTGTGTTCATGTCTCTTTATCCCTTATGCAGGATGCCTCGTTTTTGCCAATCACCTTTGTGTAGATAAAGCGGACTAAACTGAGTCGAAGTCCTCCACCATTTTGCAATTTTCGCAATAGTTAACAAGATATTAATTACTAAAAATTGCAAAATATTAGTCTTGAATAATTTTTTACTCAAATACCATCAACTTTACAGAAAAACTGCAAGA
>NW_017300284.1:18598-18948 GCF_001594075.2 Trachymyrmex cornetzi
CGCGGCCGACTCGATGCCGGTAGGTGGGGGTAAAAGTGGTGGGGCTGAATTCCGTGTTGCCGGGGAGCCAAATGTGCATCACTGTCGGAGAGTACTTGTAATTGCTTCACTGCTGTAATTTATCATATTTGCTTCATTACATTCCTTTCAAATATAATTGTTTTTATTATTACGTTTTCGCGTGGTTTATTCTTGTGGCCTATCTCTCTCGCCCTCTGACAAATTTCCCACACCCCTTGATTGGCTGTCGCAAAATTCTGCTACCGAGGGTGTCACGTCCGGGGCGCGCGTGAGTGCGGATACCCCTCGGACGCGGCGTGGGCCCGTCCGACGACGGCTCGGCGTGATCC
>NW_017300284.1:19812-20640 GCF_001594075.2 Trachymyrmex cornetzi
AATAAAAAGATGAATATATAAAGTATTGAATAGAATGAGTGAGGTTGGTGTATGCAAATGTTTCGCACGCAATAGTTCGGAAAATTTTACGGTTACACAACCGGAGGGTAATGCGACGGATACGGAAGTGCCACACGGAACTCACTTTTGCGGCGCGGTGATGCTCGGCTATCCTGCAATGTGCCTATTTCGGACGATGGGCCTCAGGATTTCCGCAAACGCACCCTGCTTCTACGGACGCCCCTCTGAAGAAGTCTAACAGCCACTTCCCGCTTCGACACTCTGATAACGGCACTCCGTTTCTCCAAAGTCTGAGACCGACCGAAAACGCAACCTCGAGAACTCTAATGTACTGTACTGATGCAAACTCTAATACTCGTAAACTCTGATAATAATAGTGGTCGAAACTATAATGGTCGCCGACTGACTTTGATGTGCGCTTTTATATAGTTAGAAGCGGTGGTGCTGAGCGGGAAAGGGGGTTGACCTGTCAACAGTTACCGGAATCTTTTTGCAAAGTTCTAGAACTTTCGATCTAATAAGATTTTATTAGATTTTACTGTTTTAAAGGGAGAAATTGCCGAATTTAAGTGTTGACAGGGCCCCCTTAGTCGCTCCGCCCCTGTGCTGCATACTGTGCAGTCGCTGTGCGCGTTTATTCGCGTTACATTCCGCCGAATGATGTTTTCTTTTTTTTATATATAGAGTTTGAGTATAGAGCATTTGTATAGAGCGTTATTTCTATCGCGAAGCTTCTAACGGACTTCCGCAGGTTTTGTTAGAAGCTTTTGGTGCACTTGCGGATGCCATTCAGCTACGTATTCTCGA
>NW_017300284.1:20879-24629 GCF_001594075.2 Trachymyrmex cornetzi
CGGTTTTGTAACAGCTGTTTGATCACGCGCTAACTGTGTGATCACGGTTCGCGAGGATTTCGCGGCTGTCGCGACAGTTCTCGTTGCCACGGCAACGCGTCTGGCGTCGTTAAAAGTGACGTTCGCCTGCGCGCAATTTTCGGCGGACGTTACAGAGGGAGAGAAGATACTTTTGCGTACTTTGAGTACCGAGAACACGCGATAAAGTTGTGCCGTTGCTCGCGAGTACGGTTACAGCGTATTGAAATTTAATGCACTTTTACATTTACGAATATTAATAATATTTTAATTAAGCCTAATACTATTAAGGCTTAACGTTTAATACGTCTACGTTTCTTACATGTCATTAACGTAAATTACTTTTCAGTTACAGATCTCGTACTTTTCATTAACGTGTAAATTAATTTTTATAATAATGTGTTCATTAATTTCAATACACACGTTCATCACATTTAAGACTACTGTAATTTAGTTTTTATTTACATCATTCATTACATTTAATTTCATGTATAACCACATGCTTCCTTTACGTGTTAATTAAAATTCATTGAGAAATTTCTAACAGTGTACTATTTGCGGACAGCATTGATTTTATGTTACCATTTAAAGAAAACTGCTGCAGAATCGGATCGAATGCTTGTCGAAGCTTATGGTGAGCATGCTCTTGGTAAATCACAGTGCTTTGAGTGGTTTAAAAAATTCAAAAATGGCGATTTTGACGTGAGAAACGAAGAACGTGGAAAACCACCGAAAAAGTTTGAAGACAGCGAATTGCAAGCATGGTTGGATGAGGATGACGCTCAAACTCAACAACTCGCGGATCAATTGAATGTGACACGAGATGTCGTCTCCATACGTTTGAAATCCATGGGAAAGATCCAGAAGATGGGAAAATGTGTTCCACATAAACTGAATGAAAGACGGCAGGAAAACCGAAAAACCACTTGCAAAATGCTGCTCGCCAGGTACAAAAGAAAGTCATTTCTCCATCGAATTGTGACTGGCGATGAAAAGGGGATATATTTTGAGAATCCTAAGCGTAAAAGATCATGGGTAACTCCAGGCGAACCATCGACATCGACTGCAAGGCCAAATCGCTATGGACGGAAGACAATGCTCTGTGTTTGGTGGGATCAGAAATGTGTGATCTATTATGAGCTGCTAAAACCTGGCGAAACCGTCAATACTGAACGCTCCCGACAATAAATGATCAATTTGAATCAAGCTTTGCGTGAAAAACGACCGGAATATCAAAAAAGGCAACACAAAGTGATTTTGCTTCATGATAATGCACCATCACACACAGCAAAACTGGTCAAAGAAACGATTAACGCGTTTGGTTGGGAAATACTTTCGCATGCGGTTTACTCACCAGACTTGGCTCCGTCCGATTACTACTTATTTGCATCGATGGGACACGTACTTGCTCAGCAGCGCTTCACTTCTTACGAAGATGTACGAAAATGGCTAGATGACTGGTTTGGCTCAAAAGAGCAACAACTTTTTTATCGTGAGTAGGTATATTGTAGCGGTTCTAAGCCATGGGGCTAGAGAGGAGCGCGGGGTGCGGGGGATACTCGTAGGCGAGGGGAAAATATTTTTTATCATTTTCATGCAATAAACGTGTATTTTCTATATTAAAAAATTCCGGTTTCATATTTACATACCTGGTATCTCTGTTAGTTTAAGAGATAAAATGGGTGACCACTTATACGGCGACACCAGGTATATACAGGATGTTTAAAAAAAACTGACCAATATTTTAAATACAAGATTCTTTGTAACATTTTAAGATAAACAGTCTAATACGAAAATGTCGAGACTATGATAGTTTTCAAATGAGAAAAAAAAATTACGAATGACGGGGTTATAATTTCGCACGCTTGGGGATGGTAAGATGATCAACATGAAGGTGCTTCCTAGAACTTTATGCCTTTAATCATAACAAATTTCATCATCTTTACACTGACCATCTTGCCATTCCTGAGCGCTCAAATTTCTAGGCCATTCATTCGTAATTTTTAAACTCTTTCCTTTTGAAAACTCATGGCCTCGACATTTTCATATTACATTTTTCGTCTTAAAAAATATTTTTATATATATATAAGGACAAATATTTTTAAAAGATATTTAAAAAAATATATTTTAAAGGCAGATTCTTTATTGTTACAGTAAAGAATCTGTATTTAAAATATTTATCGTCAGTTTTGGGACACCCTATATAGTATATAAACACGTTAATATATATATTCGATTATTCAAATAAATAATCTCAAAAATGTCAACTTTTTAAAATTATTTTCAAACTTTTGGGTTGGAGTGTACAATATTATTATTAAAAGTAAGTATATTATTTTAGTTATAAGAATGTCTACTAAATGACACAATTTTTTCCTTTTAAGTTGTAATACTCACAGAAGTTTATATATTTGTATGTGAAATTATAAAAAAAATAAATTTTTACGTGATAAAAAATGTATCATATAATGTATGATTTTTAGCGTTTTTGCTTTAAAAAAAAAACTGATCCATTATGAATTGTCTACAATAAATATGCGGAGTAAGCTTATTGTTAGTCTAAGAAGAGTAAAAAATTAACCAATCACATTCGAATGTAAAAAGAATAATCGACTATAATTTCTTATTGTTACTTCTTATATCAAGCTTATTTCGCATATTGTAGACAACGCATTCCGGACAACATAGCTAATTTAGTTAGAACTACTCGTAACTAATCTCGTAACTAAAAACATAATTTGTGACACAGCTAAACACAACCCGTTTTTTAATTATTGGGAATGGGAATAAGTTTCCGCCCTTTTCGAAAAGAAAAAGATGTGTTTATTTAAACAAATCTATATAAATGAGTTTATTCAAAGTATATGCTCCTTCGGAAGCGACAACTTTTGAACTTTCTTCTACTTTTCCGGTAATAAACGGATTCCTCGAATGAAAAAATCTTTTCCAACAGTGGATCTATCAACATTTAACTCTTTTGACAACCTATCGAGCGATAAACATGAATCTTCTTCGAGTAATGCTTGCAATTTTGTATCTTCAAATTTTTTCGGTGCACCTTCGTGTTCTTTGTCACGCACGTCAAAATCACCACTGTTGAATCGCCGAAACCATTCTTTACAACTGGTTTTCGATGGAGCATGCTCACCGTAAACATCTATGAGCAAACGATGCGATTCTGCAGCACTTTTCTTTAAAATAAAATAATGGAGTAAAACTTCCCGCAAATGTTGCTTTTTTGGAATAAATTCCGACATCTTCAACGCAAAAAAAGTTACTCTTTTTTACGCTTCGAACGAATGCCAACTATTGGGCTTAAAAGTTTGAACACAAACCTTTCAAGCACATGTGTTGCTGTTCTATCAAACACACAAGCAATGCTACTAACGATATCTTTCTACAGTGGGCGGAAACTTATTCCCATACCCATGTTACGTCCAGGCCCCAAAAGTATTTTTATCTTAATGGAAAGAAGGAATTAGGAGGGGGCCAAGGTAGGGCGCAACTTGTACCGCTTTTTGTGGCTTATCGCTCCGTGGGCGCGTGCCATAACTCGGAAGCACTTGTGCGAGTCTTTGGTGCGGGTAAACGCTGTTGTGCCGCTGTACGGCACGGTTCGGGATCCACAAAGGACTCGAGGAGCGGTTTCAGTAGAAATAAACGTTTTCATGTAGTAGTTAGCACTTATATTAAATATCTTTATTTCCACCAAACACTACTTGTATTGATTTA
>NW_017300284.1:25220-28544 GCF_001594075.2 Trachymyrmex cornetzi
GCACCAATTAAGTAAGTATTTATTTTATAGTCCTATTATTAATTCTGCTTATTATTTATGTATGCTTATTAACTGTGCCTGTTTAATGCTCTATAAATTGCTTGAATCTGTTCGCGTGTACGCGCATTTTTCTCCGGCTCATCTTTATCGTGTAATTCACATCGTTGTGCTTTTCGAGGATTATATAGGGTCCTATCCATTTCGATTCTAATTTTTTGGATCTCCCTCTCCTAACTGTTTCATCATATAGGAGAACCTTGTCGCCTACTTCGAACTTCTCCTTTATCGCGGATTTATCGTATTGTCGCTTAGCTTTGATTTTCTCCGCTTGCGCGTATTCCCGTGCTACCTGGTTTGTAGCGCGTATTCGCTCGCGTATTTCTTGTGCGTAATCTTCGTATGAGTACGTTGTTTTTGGCGGTCTTGTTAGCACGGTTGGTAGAATGGCTTGATGGCCATACATTAATTCAAAGAGTGTAAATCCTGTCACCGTATGTGGCGTCGTGTTATACGCGAACATCGCGTACGGTATCCATTCATCCCAGTCGTTTTGTTCCTCATTTATGTAATGCCGGAAGTATTCGGCTAGCGTTCTATGTGAGCGTTCTAGCGCTCCATTACTTTCGGGGTGATACGCCGTTGTTTGTATTTTTTCTATCTGTAGTAATTTGCACGTATTTTTAAACATTTCACTAGTGAAATTAGTGCCTTGATCGGTAAGGATCTTTTCTGGCGTTCCGTGCACCATCACTATTTTGGTCACGAATGCTTTAGCGACGGTGCTCGCTTCTTGGTTATTTATGGGAATAGCTTTGCTAAACTTAGTTAAATTATCCTGGAAAGTTAAAATATATCTGTTTCCACGAGTCGTCACTGTTAGCGGTCCTACTATGTCCAGGGCGCATTTTTCAAATGGTGATGTAGGCGTGTCTGTAATTACTAACTGCATTTTTGTCTTCCTACTTAACTTGTTCTTTTGACAATACTGACATTTGCTTATATATTCTTCGACGTCTCGAGTGATACCTTTCCAGTTGTGTAGTAATCGGATACGGTTCAACGTTCGCGCGATCCCCTGATGCCTCCCTAATGGAGCGTCATGATACTCGTACAGTATGCGGCGTTTTTCCTCCGCCGTATACTCTGTAATCGTCATTTCCTTTTTCTCTTCTTCTTCCTGTCCTTCTTCCTCCTTATCCATGCGATTGACGTGAGGGCCGTCCGTGACCGGATTCCTGCTCAATGCATCGGTGTTCGTATTATTTTTCCCGGTTTTGTGTACGATTTTATAATCGTACTCTTCCAATTTCAGTCTCCAATGTATTAGTCTAGAGCCTGGATCATTTACATTAAATAGTCAAACTAACGGTCTATGATCGGTGACGATAGTAAATGTCATCCCGTATAAGTAGGAGCGGAAATGCTTCACTGCCCATACTATCGCTAACAATTCTTTCTCTGTCGTATTGTAGTTTTGCTCGGCTTTGTTTAGAATACGGCTCGCGTAAGCTACCGGACGATCCTGACCTACGGGACCTTGCGATAATACGGCTCCGATTGCGAAGTCCGACGCGTCAGTCGTTACCACAAATTCTCGAGTGAAATCCGGGTAACTCAGTATAGGTACAGTCGTGAGTTTCACCTTTAAGAGTCCAAATGCGTTTTGTTGCTCTATTTTCCACTCGAATTTTACTCCCTTTTTAGTCAGGCTTGTTAGAGACTTTGCAATTTTTGAAAAATCCTCTATGAATTTCCGGTAATATCCGGCTAATCCTATGAACGATTGAATATCCTTAATCTTCTTCGGCACAGGAAATTCCTTCACGGCGCTTATTTTACTGAGATCTGGTCGTATTCCGGCTTCGGTTATGATATGTCCCAGATATATTACCTCTTTCCGCAAGAACTCGCATTTGTCGGGTTGTAGCTTCACGTTATATTTCCGTAAACGTTGCATTACTTCGACAAGGCGTTTGTTGTGTTCCTGTAGGTTTGATCCATAAATGACTATGTCATCCAAGTATACCAGGCATCTCAAACCTTGTATTCCAGCTAATATAGTATTCATTAGCCTTTGAAACGTTGCGGGTGCATTTTTTAACCCGAACGGCATCCGGTTGTATTCATAGTGCCCCTGCGAGGTGAAGAAAGCCGTTTTACTCCTGTGTTCCTCGCTCATAGGGATCTGATGATATCCAGCCGCTAGATCTAGAGTTGAAAAATACTTTGCGTTTCCCAACTGATCCAGAATGTCGGTGATATTTGGCAAGGGGAACGAATCGCCTATCGTCAAGTCGTTAAGCTTCCGAAAATTTATCACGATTCGTAACTTCGGTTTTCCGGGAGTGTCGCCTTTCTTTGGAACCACCAGTAGCGGTGCGTTCCACTGATTTGAAATAGGTCGAATGATCTCGTCCCTCAACATTTTGTCTATCTGCCTGACCACCTCTTCTTTATGTTTTTCCGGCAGCCTATATGGTTTTACATTGACCGGCGCACTATCGGTGGGCGTATTAATTTCATGCGCAACCGTTGTTGTATGTGTTAACACATCTCCTTCCAAATGGAAAATATCATTAAAGTCTTCGCATATCTGCTCAATGGCTTTCTTTTCTTCGTTATTTAAATGCTCGCTCCGTATCTGGCTTCGTACGCGCTCGTGCCGCGGTAGTGTTAGTGCATTGCTCACATTACTCGTCTTTTTCAGTGTGAGTACGGCCTCTCGCTCACTCGCCCGCAATTCTTCTATTGTAACGAGTGGCGTAATTATTTCAATAGGCTTCTCCGTTGTATTCAGCATGCTTACCAGGCACGTATATTCATCAGGTGCTACCAGACAATTTCCAATAAATATTCCGGGTTTAGTTTCCTCGGACCGTATAATTCCCACACGATTTTTATCTGCGACCGCGCGCACTATCGTTTCGCTGCGCGGCGTTAAAGTTATTTTTTGGTACCGATGGAGCTTCAATTCTACTCCGTCGATTTACAAGTAATTTTTTTGATCGCTCTTTATCTTATGTTTCTGTAGGAAATCCATCCCAAGGATTCCTTCATAATCTACAGGAAAATCATCTCTTACGACATGCATAGTATGTCTTATTTCTTTGTCGCCTAAACATACTGTGGCTCTTATTTTCCCGATAGTTTTTATATGATGCCCTGTCACGTCGGTGAGGGCCATTAGCTTCTCTCGTATGAGCGTCTCACCCTTTAAGTTTCCTACTTTAATCAAAGTGAGCACCGGTGTCTAGCAAAAGATTTATCCGACCTTTTTTCATTTCTTTTATTGGTAGTGTAACGAGTCGAAGGCCGGTATTAGCG
>NW_017300284.1:29756-29975 GCF_001594075.2 Trachymyrmex cornetzi
CACTGTTTCCGCTCAATTTTACAAGAGGCTTGAAGATTCCCTCGTTCGTTCTTTGCAGACCCATATGAATCGTCTTCGTATGAAAGTTGTTGAGACCATACGTTGTCGTAAACAGCATATGAAATAGTGTGTTTCTTCCCACGTCGTTGTTACGAAGCTTGAAGCAATTCGGGTTGGAGTACATTTGCTCGTTCGAATTATTGGCGACTTTTAAGCTGT
>NW_017300284.1:32146-33361 GCF_001594075.2 Trachymyrmex cornetzi
CTCACCGGTTTTACCGCAGTCGCCGGAACATTAGTGAGACTTCTCGAGCGAAAAAATATCCTCGACTCACGATTATATGAAGCAGCTAAAGGTGAGTTACCTTACTTTTCTGTTACATTATGACACGTGGGGAGGGGGATAAGCTTTAGACATAATATAGCAAAGTCAACGAAATTTAAATAAAGATTTTGTTTAACTTTTCAGTGTAAATTGGTGGTGGTGCTGTCCAGCCCTCAGACGCTCTCCCTTCGCCTTCACAAAGGGGAGATCGTCAACTAGCGTCACCCCCGCGACCCCACCTGCACCGTCGCCGTCGACACCACCGACACCTCGTCAGGCTCAAAATGAAGATCAGGAGCAGGATCATCAGCAACAGGAGCAACGATGTCGTCAGCACGAGGTCAATAATTTTAATTATATAGATTTGCGGGCGGAAAACTCGTGGCAATTTAGGAATTTCACGATTCTAGGAAGAGAGGCGACTTTCGCGATACGGCCGCCACCTGACGATATCGCTCAATGGCTAGAAAACGCGTTTCGTGAAATTCGAACGTATGCGGTACATACGTGCGAACCGAGTGATTACATCGGATTATCGTTTGAGTCGAGTGATCTAGCGCGTGATCCAGCGGGATTGACGTTTCTTCCAGCACGCGATCTAACCCACGAGGACATATGGGGGCTCGTGAGTTCGTTGGCGCAAAGTGCTGGAGGAATCGATATCGCGGAAAATTTCACGGTACGCGTTTTCAGAGTTGCGCTACCTACCGGTCGCGGACGTCAGTCCAATCGATTAACGCACGAAGACGTAGCCAAACGCTCGATTTTACAAATTGTCAATTCCGACAATTTATGTTTTCCCCGTTCGCTTGTAGCGGCACGCGGGCAATTACGCGTGGGGGAACTACATGAAAGATGGGAATCCGTGAGACATCAGCGTTCTTCTTTACAACGCGAGTTGGCTAAAGAATTAACGATTTCTGCGGGTATCACGATTCCCGAGGAGGGATGCGGAATTCGTGAAATTGAGCAATTTCAACGGTTTCTCACTGCGGAAAATATCGCGATAGTTGTTTACAATTTCAGTACTTTTGGTTGCGGCGAGAATCCGTTATACGACGGCTGCGCGTTACTCTCCTCCCTAGGTCGTGAACCTTCATTCCGTTTAAATATTATGTATTACGAGCGTTCGAGGCATTATCAGCCAATTTTAAA
>NW_017300284.1:33459-33758 GCF_001594075.2 Trachymyrmex cornetzi
CGTTACGCGATTCCGTCGTGCGAGGGTTCCGGCGCCGAGTTGGTTAGGTGCGATTCGTGTAATCCCTGTTTCTAGCGTCATCGTGCGGAAAGATCTCACGATGGAAAATCGGACGCAAGCGTTTGCAAATCCGTTAGAATTTGCAACGACTGCGGACGCTTTGTGAAATCGAATTCGCGTCACGACTGCGACGTTATCTTTTGTAAAATTTGTCGCTCGTTGCAAACTTCGAATCATTCTTGTTACATACAGCCTCTTCGGCGTAAAGTCACAGTCGAAGACCCCGGAGAGGGGACGAG
>NW_017300284.1:35085-35339 GCF_001594075.2 Trachymyrmex cornetzi
TACTCCCTCCGCGCGATCTCTTTCATCCGGTACTCGTATCGCGTATGCGGCAAATTGTTGTTCGCGCTGTGTCGGAGTTGCTGCGAAACGTTCTCGCAAGCTGAGTGTACTCACAGTCTCGCCGAGCGTGAATTCAAGGGTACCTGGGTATCCTGTGAATTACGCAAAGCCGTCGAGAAAAGTTATCGCGTGTCGGAAGTGAGAGAAATTTGGCAATACAAGGTCACGCGATATGATCCCGATACGCGGCAGGG
>NW_017300284.1:35750-36115 GCF_001594075.2 Trachymyrmex cornetzi
GACTGAAATTATACGAACATTTAGAATTATTGAATAGGCGAGTATTGTATTATGATACAGATTCCTGCATATATATAAGTACAGGTGATCCGAACGAATACGAGCCACGTACGGGAAATTTTTTGGGGGATATGGCCGACGAACTCGAGAGCTACGGCCACGGTAGTTATATCGAGTCGTTCGTGTCGACTGACCCGAAATTCTATGCGTACGTTGTTCGTACACCGGAAGATCGCCTGCATGAAATTTGTAAAGTAAAAGGAATAACGCTTAATTATAAGAACTCGCTTAGGGTAAATTTCGATAGTATCAGAAGATTAATAATAGAAAATGAGAGAGAAAGGTACGGAGTAGAAGAAGAAGAA
>NW_017300284.1:36218-36482 GCF_001594075.2 Trachymyrmex cornetzi
GGTATTGGTAAAACGAAGATTTATCAATAATAGTTATTCTCTCCCCTACGGTTTCGCGAGGAATAACGTTTTCATTTTCTTCTTCTTCTTCGTCTTCTTCTTCTAATTCGAATCGGTTCTCTCTCTTATTTTTAAGTTTGGAACATTAACGAGTTTTCCGACCTTAAACGCTTGTTATAGTTTAAGTACGGTATATATAAGAAGAAGAATGTAAAAATATTAATGTCAGCTATGTAAGATAAAATGTCAATATTTTTTGTAAAA
>NW_017300284.1:36948-37190 GCF_001594075.2 Trachymyrmex cornetzi
CCCCCGCCACGAGGGGGCCCCACAGTCGCGAGGGTCAGCTTATTTCCCCCCTCCACTCCTTAAATTTCGTTGCTTCCTCGTGATTATTAAGCGCCGTTTTTCTTTTTACTTTTGAAGTCACGCACGGGAAATCGAATTGATCGTTTCACAAAATGGACGTATGCTGGAAACATCCCTGGACTTCGATCGTGTGCGGGCCGACCGGTTGCGGGAAAACGATTTTCGTAAAGAGTTTTCTCCGA
>NW_017300284.1:37429-37825 GCF_001594075.2 Trachymyrmex cornetzi
AGAGAATCGTCGTCGAGCGACGCAATCGTTGATCTTTTTACTAAAGGCAGTCATCACAAGAATCTCAGCGTTATTCTTATCTTGCAGAATCTCTTCCATCAGGGCCGTGGACAGCGTGATATATCTCTCAATGCGAATTACATCGTAGTTTTCAAAAATCCACGTGATCGCACTCAAATTCGTCATTTAACGCGTCAAGTATATCCCGACGATCCGAAATTTCTAGAAGAGGCATACTACGACGTTACGTCGAGGCCTCACGGCTATTTGCTGCTCGATCTGAAACAATCAACCCCGGAGTATCGATTTCGAGCGTGTATTTTTCCCGAAGATACGACTCATTACGTCTACGTGTCACGTAGATCATTTTCGAACGGATTCGTATAAAAGACGAGC
>NW_017300284.1:38888-39171 GCF_001594075.2 Trachymyrmex cornetzi
CTTCTGCGCTGGTGAGAAATAAAAGATTATTGTCCTCGCACGGTGTTGGTGTAAACAGCGTAAAACTTCGATCTCGGGCGAGTTCCACGCCTTTTATATTGAAAGCGCAAGTTCCACGCCGATTGCATCGAGAGGAAAGAGAAAAACGTAAAAATTACGAACAAGAAACAGACGAGGAAAGTTCGATGATTCTTTCTCGTACACGAAAAACTAATACCCCCACATCTCTACAAACGGGAAAAAATCGTTACTCGGTTGGAAAAAACTAAGATAATACGATGGC
>NW_017300284.1:39339-42075 GCF_001594075.2 Trachymyrmex cornetzi
AATTTCCACGATTGCATTACAACGTAACGAACATCGACGATGTGTGGGAGGCAGATTTGATCGAACTCCGAAATCTAAAAAGTTACAACGATGGTTATTCCTATCTGTTAGTGATTATAGATGTACTAAGTAAATACGTATGGGTAGAACCGTTATGCGACAAAACGAGTAACTGCGCGATAAAAGCTTTTCAACGCGTACTAGCGAAAAGCGAAGGCCGAGTACCCGTATACCTGCAAACGGACAAGGGTAAAAAATTTGTCGCGCAATCAATGCAGAAATTTGTTAAAGAAAACAACATTCGTCTTCGAGTAACGCGCAATCCAGACGTCAAAGCCGCCATCGTCGAGCGCTTCAACAGAACACTGAAGGAATGAATGTGGCGTTATTTTACGCATAAAAATACGCGACACTACATCGATGTTCTGCAGGACATTGTACACGCTTACAATCACACGCGTCACTCGTCCACGAGAATGCAACCTGCGGTAGTAACGAGAGAAAACGCACGTATAGCTCGTAAAAATATAGCTCGTCGTTGGAAAAACGAAACATTAAAGAAACGGGTGCGAAAGGTTAAATATCGCGTCGGAGATCACGTTCGTATCAGTAGAGCGAAAGGTGCCTTCGAGAAAGGATACGAGGCTAAGTGGAGCGAGGAGATATTTCAAACCGTGTTCTCGATTGGCGAAACCCTCTCGTGTACGAACTGCGAGATTTAGCAGGCGAAGTCATAGACGGTATTTTTTATGAGCAAGAATTAGCTCGAGTTGAGAAAAACGTAGAGGAAGAACAGTTTATCGTCGATCGCGTGATAAAGAGTAAAGGACGAGGAGCTAATAAGCAAGTGCTTGTTAGTTGGCGAGGTTATCCCAGTAAGTTTGATAGTTGGATTCCGGCTTCGAGTTTAATTTCTCTTCGCGATGGAGGAGGAACAATTTCTTCTGGTACTTCCGAGTAACAGCAGTATGCGTCATTTTCCGGATAATACAACTTCGTCCTTCATCACGGAATTACCTCACTCTATCGTGTTACACGGACAATGGGAGGTTGCGACAACCAAGATTCAATTTCCCTGTACCTTTTTACACATACGTCATAAGGAAAATGTGATCAGATTCATCGATGTTAAACCCGATGAGGGGACGAAAGGTGCGTTTACGGCGAAAGAAGTTGCATTTCCAAATGGAATTTACAACGATATCTATGAGCTTATCGATGCGATTAATACTGCGTGTAAAGAGGCCGAATCGCATTTTTATTTTGAACTGCAAAAAGCGTCTGGCGGTGAAGTCATGATAAGTATTAACTGCGACGAGAAGTGCCAAATGCTACATCATATAAACTTTTCCGATAATCTTCTACGAATGCTAGGTTTCTCATCAGCAATTTCCGCAAATAATTATCCACTTTATCCCAAGCTTGCGATACGTAAACCTAATTCCAATGAAACGGAAGAGAAAACTTTTCTTACTCACGGATTTAATAAGGAGACGGGAAAACGACTTGCAGACCTTTACTGGAGTACCGAACCGTATAGTTTGTGGCGCGGTATCCCCGATAAAATGTTCGTTTATTGCGATATTTGTGAGCCTTATATAATAGGTGATGTAGGTACTCCTCTTCTCGGGATAGTTCCGGTTGAGATACGCAACCATAATTACGCATTTGGTGCAAATTTGGTGAAGCATTTCTCATTTCCAAATTATATCCCATTGCGACGAACGAATTTCAGAACGATCGAAATAGATATAAGAGATCATCTTGGAAAGAAAATTCCATTCGAATTCGGAACGCTGACAGTGACGCTGCACTTTAAACGTAAGCAATAACTTTTCTTTCGTATACGCGAGCGTGTCGGTATAGCGACAGTCTTTAGTTAGAAACTAGCTATGGAGTATGAGGAGTATTTTGATGCGCGGGACATAGGTGGAATTCCACGTGTTTTCGTCGGTTCGCCCTATCAACGCGGACATGGAATCGGAAGCTTTCTCGGTGGTCTATTCAGAAAAATATTACCTTACCTAAAGGTGCCATCGGAAATGAAGCTTTACGTGCGGGAATTAACGTAATAGAAGACGTCGAAAATAATAAACCGTTGAAGGAAGCGGTCAAAAGTTGGCTCGCGAAATCTAGGGGTAATCTGAAGAGAAAAGCCAAAGAAAATATAAGTTCCCTGATGAGGGGGTCGGGATATAAAGTATCCGCAAAGTCCGCAGCACTTCAGTTTCCATTCGGAGGTCGGAATAGTCGTATCGCGCTTCGTAAACGACGTCGGGCGGTAAAAAAAAAATCATCGAGAAGTAGCACAGGGAAGAAGAGCAAAAAAGTGACGAAGAAGAAAAAGAAAATTTGCGCTGCAGGAAGAAAACCCAAAAACCCATCCACTAGGAAACATCGAGTCAAGAAACGCGACGTATCCGACATATTCTCTTAATCGAGATAGGAATTTGTGACTGGAGAAAAAGCATGTCCTTTCTTCATACCCACTCAAGCGAGTGTATAAAGAGCGAACTCGATTTCTTCTGTTCACCATCTACGCAAACCAGCATCGAGAGTTCGCAATGGATTTATTACAAACCCGTAACTTCGCTCACGGACGACTCACCCATAGAATTCGTTATACCCGGCCATGGAGAAGACTATCTGGATCTCACACCATGTTGAGCCTTCGCATACGCGTAGAAAGCGAACGCGGGGAGAGCACATCGGTCGCAGCCACCGACGTGGCAAAAG
>NW_017300284.1:45865-46304 GCF_001594075.2 Trachymyrmex cornetzi
CGCCGGTGAGAGCCATTGGCTTCTCTCGTATGAGCGTCTCACCCTTTAAGTTTCCTACTTTAATCAAAGTGAGCGTAGCACCATTGTCTAGCAAAAGATTTATCCGACCTTTTTTCATTTCTTTTATTGGTAGTGTAACGAGTCGAAGGCCGGTATTAGCATACTTCCCGGTCACCTGCGAAATTTGATGCTCGTGCGCAGCCCGCGTTCTTCGCGTCTTCCTTCTCTCCTTTTCTTCTTCGCTGCTATCCTACGACGATTCTTCGCTCTCGCTTTGCTGCTTATTCTGTCTTATCTTTACGGCAGAGTTTACACGCTGCGCCCTGTGATCGGCGTCTCGTTTCGCGCGTTGTTTCGGATCTTTGTCGAGCCGTCCGTTTAAGGACCAGCATTCATTTCTCTTATGTCCCGCTCTTTTGCAATACGTGCAATACTTTTC
>NW_017300284.1:47223-49499 GCF_001594075.2 Trachymyrmex cornetzi
TTGGGCGGTCTCGCAGTTCTCGTACGTCATTTATTGTTCGTCCGTACGTTACGTTCAATGTTCTGTGCTGATCGTCGAGTCGTAATAGTCGGAAATTTTCGCGATCGTAGTTTGCAATTTCTATTCTACTCATTCTATCTTGCAGTCCCGTAATTGCTTCTAACACTCTGTCTAATATCTGTTCTTGCCTAGATGGAAGGGGTGGGCGCGCGCTTTCGCCTGTGATATTCCGGAGACGACTTATTTCGGCTTCTATCTCCGCGGTTGCTATTGATTGATCGTTCGTGTTCGCGACGTTACCGTTTTCGCGGGAGGTCGATGGTTGATGCGTTGCCATATTTCCTGGTGCGGAGTGAGTGTGTATGCTTTCAAATAAGTTGCTCTCGTATGATATTAACGAGGGTTCTCCGTGCTCACTCCTGGTGTCGGTTAACAGACTATAGTCGGAATTTACGATCGGAAATACTCTCTCGATCGTAAGGTTAGGATGTAATTCCGAATCGGATTCGCTACCACTCGAATATCGTGGTTCTAACACGCGTCGCACGTTATCGCGTATATCTCTTACAGCCTCGGCGACCATACGCAAGGGACTAATTTGGCTAATCCTCGTACGCCTCGGTATAGGCTCGCTGTAAACTCGCGAGGAAATCGGTACGTTCGTTCGGTCGCGATTATTTTCGCTTCGGGACATTTATCCGTTACAAATAGCTTTTTCGGACTTACATTAACACAGTTAATCGCATGTTGCCTGTAGTCCGCTGTTCGCTGAGTCACCGTTGTCGGTTGCGCCTCTCGGGTTACGCTGCTATCTGTGTCCTGGTCGTCGGCTGCTATACTGGGTGCTCGCTGGGAAAGGGTATCTGGCTTCTGCTTCTCCTCTGTGGGCTGCTTCCTCACCGTTTTAATTGATTCCCCTTATTGCAGGTTGCTGCTGTCGTCGCCGTCCCGGATCCTGGGCCAGCTGAGTGGATTCCACCGCTGCCACCAATTTGTTGTGCCGCTGTACGGCACGGTTCGGGATCCACAAAGGACTCGAGGAGCGGTTTCAGTAGAAATAAACGTTTTCATGTAGCAGTTAGCACTTATATTAAATATCTTTATTTCCACCAAACACTACTTGTATTGATTTATAATCACACGTTACTTATCGTACTCGCGTCGCGATTTATGTACTGTAATGATTCGGACGTTGCGACGCGACACGTTATGCTTATTCACTTGACTGAATTTCTGACCGTCGACCGCAGATGGGGTCGCGCTTATATTCTATATTTTGGGGGTCAACCTTGGACTGTCCGCGCTGATCCGTCAGCGTTCCGCTTATCGGACGAGGCCAGTATTCCTATAACATCTGAGTTTGCATTTCTCAGGGTCTTCTTTTATATTAATCGATACTGTTTTCTTTATTTTAAATAATATGATTTCGTAAATTGTTAGAGCATCGTTTTGGCACGTTTCGTGGCGCAATTGTCACTTGTGCAATACCGTACTCGTGACAACGCAAATACGAAGCGCTGTTACGCCGCCCAAGACAGTGCCACCGTTGGTCCTTATTTTTGATCAAGGAACTTAATCCTTATAACCAGGGATAGGACCCGTACGATCTTCGAGATGAAGGAATAAGTCGGAAGGGTTAGAGAATGAAGGGTGACTCAATTTAAATTACAACTAATATTTAATATAACTTAACAATTTATGCATTACAATATTTTATACATTTCCTAAATTATAAATTGCATTGTATTATCCTTTTTATCTAATCGCATAGTTAATTGACAACGGAGATTACGTGAATATGTCTATGTTTTATTATATGGTTGTATGTGTGTGTGTGTGTGTGTGATTGTGATTATGAGGAGGGAGAAGTGGGCCTGTTAATTTCGATATAGTATTCCAAAGATTTCAGGATTTCGTCGTAGTCCGTGTCGTCTTCTGGGGGAACGGGGGAATAGGAAATGGGGGTGAATTCGTAGTGGGAAGGTGATGGGAAGCTGGGAACGGTGATGGGAGAAGATTCCGTCAAGTCTGAGAGGAATTTCAGAAGTACTGGGGGTGAATTCGTCTTTGGGGTTTTTACAAGAGCTAGCCGGTTGGGTGCGGGGGTCTGTTACAGTATTTAGGCTCCGGTTAGGAGATGGAGTTCCCTTAAGAAGCGCCTCGATCATCGCTCTCTTCCGACGCCCCGCACGATGGCGATTACGCTTGACCATCTACGCATGAAATTTTCTTTAATTTGGCTGTCGTGATGTTGAGAGAGATATGGATTCGGATGG
>NW_017300284.1:49898-54262 GCF_001594075.2 Trachymyrmex cornetzi
TCGAGGGCGTTATTTCGCTTCGAGTAATTGTAGAAAGAGAAAGCGGGAGAAAAAAAAGGAATAAGTGTGAAAGAAGAAAAGGGAAGAGCACGACAGAGAATTATAAATAATTATAGAAAGATGAGTCTTAGGCGATTGCAAAAAAGAGGGGGTGTTTGCGAATTTTAGATCCTCGCGGAAGAAGTAGTTACTCACGGTTTTGGCGGAGAGAGAGAGTCTAATGAGTCCTTGTGGGAGGAGTCCTCGCAGGATCAGCGGTCGGAGTTGGCTTCTCAGTGCTTCCCTTAGACGGGATGGTGGAATTGGACCGCAAAGTGATGATACGCACTTGATCGCGAGAACTCCGCACCAATGATAATAATTCGGGCAGCACTTCGTCTCATGAGCAATTAAGTTAATATTCGACTGTTCATACTGTCCTCGCGAAGGGCTCTTACATATCATACTTAAGGTACGCTGTTTTTTCGGACTTTGGACTTTGATTCGATGGTGATTCACCCTGTTTTGAGTGTTATTGTTTCGAAATATAGGAGTGACTAATGATTTTTCTTTGAATTATTGGGAAAGCCTTTCTAAAAATAGAAGTGATTACACATATTTCTATGGGTCATACTGCCACTAGGCCTACACGTGTGATAATTAACACATTTAGTATCTACAATTATTTGGTGATATTAATTATTCCTTCGTTAAGAATCGATCTTTGATCGGTCACGCTATTGACTCTCTAATAGACTCTCTGATACCTTAGGGATTGCATGCATGGAACTGCGAGTGATTCGCAATTGAGAAATAAGTTCTCTCCACGAAAGAAAAGAATCGTGGAATCGTCAGGACGTAACACCCATATATAGTTTATATATCTATTTTTTTTCATATACCTGTATAATTGCAGATTATATAAATATATTTATAAAAATAGATGTAGAAATTAACTAAAGAATTTTATGCATAATTTCGTCATATAATTTCATACACGTTCTATCGGGGAAATAATGCATACAGTAATGACTATTTGTCCGAAATAATAAGTATAATAATATTAATGCTTTGCTGTATGCTATAAAACAAATAGAAGTTAAAATTTTCTACTTGTACAATTACCAAGCACTTGTAACAACACATACATAAATATCTAAAAACACATATAATAAAAATGATTTATAATAAAAGAATGCCGTATGATTTATTATAATGTCTATTTTAATATTACTATCTATCATTTTTTGGACAAAAATCTTACTCGAGTTTAAAGGAGATATATACTGTGATGCAGCATTGGTTCTATCATATATATCATGTGATACATTTTCACGAGAAATGTTAGAAGAATCTTTTGTTGTTGTAAGATTCGATCTATTCTCATACACTTCAGGATTAGCGGGAGGAAAAGAAGACATGTTTACTTGCTCTGAAGTATCTCTTCCTTCTGGATTACCCTTACGGAAAAAACTCTGAAAATTTCAGTGTTTATACTCAAATTTGAATCTAAATCCCAAATTTTGGGAGTTTACTCTAAAATTTGTGTTTACACTTAAATTGTGAGTGTTTACACTCAAACATTGAGCATTTACAACGTTCACACTCAAGTTTGAGTTTACACACTAAACATCTAAAGGTTATACTTATTTCCGGAGAAACATAAAATGATGCAGCATTGATTCTATCATATATTATATGATAAGTACATTTTCACGAGAAATGTTAAAAGAATTTTCTGTTGATGTAAGATTCGATCTATCCTCATACACTTCAGAAAATTAGCGGGAGGAACAGAAGACATGTTTACTTGCTCTGAAGTATCTCTTTCTTCTGGATTACTTATTTCCGGAGAAACATGAAATGATCTTCGAAGAGAGAGTCTTGATTGTCTACGACCACGAGAGTGTATTATTACAAACAATTATATAATTTTTTATATTTTAAATATTTATATATATATTTTTTTATATATTTTATATATTCATTAATACACACCTTTTTCAATGTCTACTTCAGCGAAATGTTCAAGATTTATATCATCGCCGTTGTCTGCAAATATTTAATTCGTTAAAAGTTAAACAAAATATTTAGTACTGAACTGTTATGAGTCGTTGGAAGCATTTAATGTTGTGTGTGTGTGTGTGTGTGTGTGTGAGGGGGGGGTGCGTGCGTGCGTGCATGCGTACGTGTGGGTGTGTGTGAAATATATATTACAAGAAATATATTACATGCATTTCTTTCTAAGAAAAATTATTTAATATTAAAAAATCTTATTACAAATATCTTAAAAGGTTATGCCTAGTCGGGAGTTAGAAAAGAATCGAATCTTCGTGAATTTTGTTTGAAGAAGTGTATGCATATTTTTCTGTATAAGTTTTTGTATTCTAAACAGTTTTTATTTGATAAAATCTTTGTATTTTTTTGTTAAATATTAATTTATGACAAAGTTATAACAGACATTTTGCGGTGTTGCATGGAACCAGGTTATCAGAAATCAAAAATTTACAATGATTTATTGTTAGTTAATATATAGAGTCTCTATCTAGTCTTTAATCGATCAATATTACAATAAATTGAATTGCAACGAAATAGCGGTTACGATAAATTAAATTGCGATAAAACCAACATTTTTTGTCTATAAAATAAAAAAGTACATATTGAAAAAAAATCCTTACATTAAGAGTCGATTGTTTCATCTTCGGATAAACTATGTTGTAATAATTTATCTACATTCTAGCAGATAAACAAAAGAGTAAGAGAATAAGAGCAAAGAGAGTAAAAGAGTAAGAGAGATCTGAAGTTTATCGAAAGGTGGAACAACCCAGTGTAACGACCGTATCAGACTACGGTTTGGCGATTACGATTAACGGTTGCCCGGTTCTATTTCATTGATGAACTCGCTACATCGTGATTGGCTGAAATAGAACCAGACAATCGTTAATCGTAATCAACCCGTGGTTTGATACGGGCATAAGGGCTACATTTTGATATGTAAAGAAAATACACAAAGTTTGAAATAAATTGATACAGCGATTTTTAAAATATTTTGCTCATTAATTTTTAAAAACTATTTTGAAAACTAATAGAACAAGTAATTTTATTTACACCAAATATTTTTCAATTTACTAATAATTATTTACTAATTAATAGAATTAATTAATAGAATTATCTATCAGATCTATATAGTCTTAAAAGGTTCTTTGTATTTATACTAATACAATTACCTATATCAGACCTAAGGTAAATGTCCCAATAACCGAATATGTCCAGTCATTGAAAAATTAACAATGTATTTGTCATTATTAAGGTATTTGTCAATAATAGAGAAAATGGCAAATTAAAACGAAAAAGTTAAATATTTTCTATCAAAATAAATAATAAAAATATATAAATTGATTGCAAATTATTGCGAAAAAAATTATTTATTTCAAGTGTCGCAGACATAACCATATTGTTGTACCGCTCCGGGTGCAAGGGTGCCGCTCCGGGTACCGTTTATAGAATTTACGGGTCTGCATGGTCAGCCAGTTACCTACAGTATCTTCAAGACACTACGTGCTGCTCAGGGCGTTGCAGAACCACAGTTTGGACGTGCGGTATCGGTTTATGAAGGCTCGATGTCTTCCAATAATTATAGGCCAGCGTTCGTGTTGTACAAAGAGCTTTTATTGTTCAATTACAAGTCTACGTACTGTACAATGTGTTGTGGTTTAGAGATTCGAAGGAGACTCTCACAGTACGCGCACTCTCACTTCACCTTTCGGAACGGCCCCGAGATGTTCGAGGCTTACCTTTTTATATTTCTTAAGACCGAATTTATGCGTGATTAACAAAAATTGCTTGTGTGTCACCTCCTTTGTGCTACAAAGTAGGTGACTTAATTTTGTAACGATTACTTGCACGTCTGCATAAAAATGCCGACGAGGATTTCAGGTTCGGCCTAGTTAGGTCGTAACATTTATAAACGTAAATTCTATAAACGGTGCCCAGAGCGGCACCCTTGCACCCGGAGCGGTACAACATTTGGTGGCAGCGGTGGGATGCAGCCTCCCGGAATTCACTAAGGACAACGCACGTCGGAACTCAGCAGAGCAGACTACGCACAACGTCAACCCGAGGAAGCAGCAACGACCTGACCAACCTCAACAACGGTGACAGCGAGCTGACCATGCAGACCCTGCAGCCGAGTAAACTACAAGCGCTAACCGTTCTTCTAACGTAAGTCGAAAAAAAAAAATTTTGTTAAACCGCGTGAATGTCGGACAAAACCGAAAATCTCTCACCGAACGCCACGTGGTTATTGAGTCCCCAAGCGCAACACGCGATAGCTCGAATTAACTCACCTTTTGTAATTGACGGAACGGACCGCGAGGATCGCAATC
>NW_017300284.1:54276-55496 GCF_001594075.2 Trachymyrmex cornetzi
AAACCGCGACGATAGTGATAATCGAGAAGACCTTATTGAATTGTATTTAGACGACGAGCAGGACTCGCGAGAAAATAACATAGTCGTAAGTTTCGACTCAGAAGACAACAACGACAACCCTACGCTGTGACGACACTACAGACGGTAGGCAAGATAGACTAAACTATAGCAGAACTCCTAGTAGAGTCACATTCAGACGGGAATACTCCCTTACATCATACGACAGTAGCATTTTTGATCCTGAGGAAAACTACAGAAATAGCACGGTCGTAGAAATGCAGCGTACTCCGCCTAGTGAAAAGCGGCAAGCACCGGCAGTACCGCCAGGAAATTCAGCATAAGCTATTATGGAACCGCAGTTACAAGCCGGAAATAATCACAATGGCTCGCAATCAGATCCTTTAAAATGACATAATGTCAGGAATTAGAGAACTTCGGGACGAAATGAAAGCCATACATCGAAGAATTAATAAATTAGAGGATCAGCAGAATACATCGCACGCGACATATACGCGGAATGATTATCGCCTAGATAGTATATACGGACGCACGACCGAGGATATACGAAACCAGCGCACACATATTAATAAATATATAAAACTTAAGGAAGCGCGAGCAATGATTCCTGAATTTGACGTAAATTCACAAGCGAAATTAAAGGAATTTTTAAGCGCGTGTTCGTATGCAATAAAACACATTAATCCGATCGACGAGAAAACGCTATTAGACGCTATATTATGCACCAAGCTAAAGGGCAAAGCAATGACAGATTTCGAGACTCGAGACATATACGATTTTCAACAATTGAAATCTGAATTAGAAATATGCTATCTCAGCAAGAGAAGCACGACTCATTTACAAATCGAGTTCAATACCATTAAATGAAAGTCAAGCGAAAACGCTCGACAATTAAGAGTCGACAATTTATCAATGGAACTATATGAGTCCATGATCGAAGGACAAGGGCACAACAGCGAACAAAAACGCATAATTTTAGATACCCTTCAAAAACAGGCTCTCCAGAATTTTCAAATAGGACTGAGAGAGGATATTAAATTACTTGTGAGATCCCAATATTACTCTACACTGCAGGAGGCAATAGCAGGGGCAAGCGCAGAAGAAAAGATTAAGGAACAATTTAATAACCCTCGATATACTAATTCGCCGAATCAACAGAGAAGGTCATATTGTCACAAGTGTGGAAAAATAGGACATACTGG
>NW_017300284.1:57427-57645 GCF_001594075.2 Trachymyrmex cornetzi
CGCCGCATCTGATTACGCGATCGGAGCCATTCTTTCTCAAGGAATGTTGGGACAAGATAGACCCGTAGCTTACGCTAGTCGTATAATGTCAAAGGCGGTGCGTAATTATAACACAACTGAGAAGGAATTATTAGCTATCGTATGGGCGGTTAAATATTACCGACCGTATTTATATGGTACAAAATTTAAAATAGTAACAGATCATAAACCATTGGTAT
>NW_017300285.1:0-30123 GCF_001594075.2 Trachymyrmex cornetzi
CAATCGAGCTGTAGGCAATAGTACATGTAGGCAAAAGTAACTCCGTTTCTAAAATTTTTATTTGTGTGCAAAAGCGCATGTAGGCAATCGAGCTGTAGGCAATCGAACTGTAGGCAATAGTACATGTAGGCAATAGTACATGTAGGCAATAGTACATGTAGGCGAAAGTAACTCCGTTTCTAAAATTTTTATTTGTGTGCAAAAGCGCATGTAGGCAATCGAGCTGTAGGCAATCGAACTGTAGGCAATAGTACATGGAGGCAAAAGTAACTCCGTTTCTAAAATTTTTATTTGTGTGCAAAAGCGCATGTAGGCAATCGAGCTGTAGGCAATCGAGCTGTTTGCAATCGAGCTGTAGGCAATAGTACATGTAGGCAAAAGTAACTCCGTTTCTAAAATTTTTATTTGTGTGCAAAAGCGCATGTAGGCAATCGAGCTGTAGGCAATCGAACTGTAGGCAATAGTACATGTAGGCAATAGTACATGTAGGCAAAAGTAACTCCGTTTCTAAAATTTTTATGTGTGCAAAAGCGCATGTAGGCAATCGAGCTGTAGGCAATCGAACTGTAGGCAATAGTACATGTAGGCAATAGTACATGTAGGCAAAAGTAACTCCGTTTCTAAAATTTTTATGTGTGCAAAAGCGCATGTAGGCAATCGAGCTGTAGGCAATAATACATGTAGGCAATCGAACTGTAGGCAAAAGTGATGTAGGCAAAAGGTACTGTAGGCAATCGATTTGTAGGCAAAAGCAACCATCTCTAAAAAATAGGGGTTCCCATTTAAGATTTAAAACTTGTCCCCCCTCACCGCCCAGGGGGCGGGGTGGGGGGTCTGATTTTAACGTCATTGTATGTCCCCCTCGAAATGATGAAATTTTGATTCTTAACATTTTTTTCGTAGTGTGCTTATTTTTTGAGATATTTGAATGTCTCAAGTTAAAAGCATCACCCTGTATATGTATATGTACATATATAGTATATATCTTTTGCAATTTAATTGTTAATTCTTTAAATGTGTACATAAATATCCCACACAGACATATTGAAAACTATCCTTTGTTTCGGGAAGAATTTAATTATATTTATTTTTATATGTCATTAGACATAACAAGCGCGCGCTTCGCGTCTTATATAGAATGGGCTTAATATACATATGTCTATGCAGGCGACATCGCTGGCAACCGTGGACACGGTCGCCTCGGCAACTGCCATCAGTTCCGTAAACAAAGGTACGCATTGTCGTGTCGAGGGTCGCGTGAAAAAAATTTCCTCGATCGAGGGTCGCAGTCGTCGCACGTTTGATATACGAAGATGTGAATGCACCGCGACGGCTCGCACTTGTCTCCGTGTCCGCCCGAAAGATTCACGTGCGAAGACTCTCCCTCGTTCCGGAACCACGTCTTCAGCGACCTGAGAGTTCCGTCGACGGCGCCGCTGCTGCGATAATGTCGGGGAAAAAGGCTACGGAGAAGGTCTCCGAGATTGATGCACATATCAACAAACAATACGACATTGTGCGACGTCTCGGCAAAGGGGTAATAACGTTATCCTGGCATGTAGGATAATTTTGCGCATATCGTGGAGATGAATTAATTTCGAATGTACACCTATATCCCCCATACGAAATGAAAATACGTAGATTGACAGCATGTAAAATATGCTCGTTTAAATTAATTGTAATTTTGTCAAAAGTCATACCGTATTTTATTCAGATATTACGTCGTATGTTATTTGTTAATATATAAATTATAGGAGAAATATGAAATTGTAAGATGCTCACAATTATTTCAGATAAAAACATAAAATTTTTAATTACGATAAATATATACAGTTTGACTGAAAGTAAATATATATATATATTCGATATTTAATGTCATTTAATATTTAAAAATTTTTTTTCAGAAACCAACCGATTTTTTGTTATCAAATTTATCTCAATAATTTTTCTACAATTGCTTCATGTGTAATATTTTGTTGATTATTTTTTAGTTTAATTTTATTAAAATTATTTTGTTATGTAATCTTATTGCTATCTTGATAACAATAAGATAAAACACAATGACGTAATAAAACATAAGATAATAAAACCTTGATAAGAAAATGAAATCGTAGTATGTATATTGGTATTATATGATGTACACGAAATAAAATTTATACGATAAAAACTTTTATTATATCAACGTTTTTCAACATTTTCCTTTTGAAGATGTCAATAATCGTCATGATTATCTACCTCAAGAAAGTAAAGTTGAAGACAATCGATAACGTCGCCGTCGCAACGATGGCAAACGGATTGTGGTACCGCAAGTCAATTTTTGTTAAACGTCTATTTACGTAATTTGTATCTGATGATAGGTTGCAATCTCATTTACATCATAATAACGTAAATTTATGCAATAACTTATACATTGTGTTTAGTACTGTTTATTCTTATTGTACGGCATACAGATAATTCCAATAAGTAAAAGTGAAATAGAAAACGTACCGGTTATATATAAAACAATTTTGTATATAATCCTTATTTGTATTAAATATACATTTGTTTAAATATTATTAAGGATTTATTGAGTAATTATAATTTTAATAAGAAATATATGCGAGGATAATAGTTAAAAAATTTATTTTTTTTTATAGATTTTCTATAACAATGACAGTATTTAATTCTTCTTTTTTATACAGGCTTACGGTATAGTATGGAAGGCGATCGAAAAGAAAAGGAAGGACACCGTCGCGGTGAAGAAGATCTTTGACGCCTTCAGAAATCAGACGGATGCGCAGCGTACGTTTCGCGAGATTATGTTCTTACTATCGTTCGCCAATCACGAGAACATTATAAAGCTGATCGGACTGCATAAGGCGGACAACGATCGGGACATTTACCTCGTTTTCGAGTACATGGGTGAGTTTTACCCGGTCCGAAGAAGAATTCGCACACATACGCATACGAAGGTCACGCCATGTGCGCCGATTCTCAGACTTTTGGCCTGAAACACGTTTCGGCCCATTTTCCCAGAAACCGATCTCCACAACGTCATTAAGCGGGGCAACATCCTCAAGGACATCCATAAGGTCTTCATTATGTACCAACTTTTTAAGGCGATCAAGTACATACACTCAGGCAATGTTATCCACCGAGACTTGAAGGTGAGTCTTATAATTTAAAAGTGTGCTTCAAAAGTCCAGTTAATTTCTAATTAATTAATTTGTACTAAAAAAATATCTTTAGAAAATTTTATATAATTTTAATTTCATTTTTAATTATAAACTTTTAAATCACATAAATTTGAAGAATACTTTTTTCGGTTTTATGTAAAATCTTTTTAATTTTTTTACCTTTTTCATATCAAATTTTTAATTTGTCGTATTTGTTCATGATGGAGAAAATACACTGTTCCATTATGTTGAATTTGCGTTATTCTTTCTTTGTAGCCGTCCAATGTTCTTTTAAATGCGCAATGCCATTGTAAGATTGCGGATTTTGGTCTGGCACGCTCGGTTACGCAGATCGGCGAAGGTGATGGTGAGACGGGAAATGATCCAACTTTGACGGATTACGTCGCTACACGATGGTATCGCGCACCAGAAATTCTGATAGCTTCAAAGAGGTACATGTTTAAAATGGAACATAAAATGCAATATTAAAATTTTGTAATTGTAACAGAACTGAAATATCATTTTGACTTGCTTCTGTTCAGAAAGTAATTATTCGGAAAAAGTTATTCGCATTTTTATTGTGCAAACTTATGATTATTAATTTAAATAAAAAACGATCTTCAATAATAGTGTTCAATATTATAAAAATATAATTTATTTGTAATAATTTGTGATAGGATTTAATATTATAAAAAATACGCTTATCTATATGTATTTGTTCCAAACTTTTATATCATAAATGCTTGAATTTAATGTCGTCCCTGTATAATTGGGTAATTAGAATTTTTTTTATACGCGAAGTTTGGATATTGCAAGAATCGGATTCTATCATCCACATGGCAATATAAATATTTCTAGATATACAAAGGGGATAGATATGTGGTCTTTAGGTTGCATTCTCGGCGAAATGTTACTTGGAAAGCCACTCTTTCCCGGTTCATCAACGATAAACCAAGTTGAGAGAATAATGGTAACTTTGCCTCCACCGACAGACGAAGGTAATTCTTTTCTCAACTGTTTAATAAAATGAAGAAAAAAGAAAAGACAAAAAATTAATCCCAATAACTTTCCAATAATTTTTTCAGATCTAATATCGGTCAGCGCCGGTTATGGAACTAATTTATTGGAAAAAACACCCAACAGACCCAGAAGAACTTTAAAAGATTTGTTGCCAGAAGTGTCAGAGAAAGCTTTGGACCTTATCAGCAATTTAATAGTCTTCAACCCCACACAACGACTTACGGCAGTCGAAGCATTAGAGCATCCATATGTCGCCGAGTGAGTACATATTTATAATAATGTAACTTCGTAGAAAGTATAGAAAAATTTTAAATTAAATTTATTTTGTGTTTGATTAAATTAAATTTCTATTCTCTTTGAGATCATCCATAGATTTCCTTTAATTCAATTGTTGTTCGCTCACAATCAATGTTTATAATTTATTATTCGTGCGTGTGTAGAGAAAAAAACAATCATTTTTTTTAATTTTTACTGCAATATCTGAATTATATTTAAAATATTTGATATATTATGTAAATAAAGTAAATTAGTATATATATTTAAAATTCCCTTTTCAACAGTTTTCACAGGAGAGGAAACGAACCGGAAAGAGGCTCCAGTGTCATACCATTGTTGAGTGACGATGTGCAACTCTCAGTCGACGAATATAGAAATAAGCTCTATGCGATGATGGACGAAAAACATCGGAAACATAAAAATATGTGAGCATATATTTATTCACGCAGTCAGCGATTATTGCTTTACTCAACGATTGTGTTGCATTATTAAAATAAGATGTAATTAGGTATCTCTATTTTTTTTATAAAAATACTTTTAATAAAAATACTTTTAATAAAGATATTTATATAGTTTATAACGATTTTTTTCTTTTTTTTTCGTATTTTTATAGGTCAAAATCCAGGCTGCGGCGATTGTCTGAAAGCATTAGAAAGGAAACCAGGAATAGTAGCAGTAACCCGGTGATCGGCCAAGGTGACACGATTATCGGTGAGAGGAATGTATTAAATGAGATTTTTTCAGCTACTACAATTTCATTCTATTAATTTCTAAACATACATGGGCGGAAAACGCTATATTCGATCAAAACAGTTTTTCGTACCTAATAATATTTCTTGTAAATTTATATAATTTCCAGTTCAAGCAAACTATACGTTGATTATTTGTCAATCTTGAAACACAGTTCTCTAAACCAAAGTTAGAGTAATATCACAAATTAAATTGACAAGCATTTTAATATTATTAATGTTATTAATTTTTAGTTTATTTTTCTATAAACTATTTCCTTTTCAGCGTGCTCGTCATTGCCAAGCAAAAAGACAATCAGGCCGTCTCAGAGTGATAATACTCCGCGAGGCGTTACAAGAACACAGACGATGAACAATCCCGTAGATCCGCCACAGGAGACCTTATCAAACACCCGGCATAATGGTAAAAATCTTACACTAATAATATTTCAATTTTATGGTAAGCATGGAGATTAATTGACGAGCGTGTCTATAACATCGGAAATTAAACTCATCCAGATTATATTGATCTCCAAGAAATTTCAATTACTGCATTTGCGATAAATTAACAGTTAGAAACGTGGCGACACAGTACGGATGTAATTTGACGAACGGAAACATACCCCCAACAGCGGCCAAAAGTTGCTTCTACTTTAATCAGCAGCAGCTGTCGAAATCCCAGCGTTCCATTCAATCAGATCAGATGACCATGGTGAGTATAAGATTATTTTCTTGTTTATCTCACACTCCTCCATGTTTGCTCTGTCGCCTCCTTGTTAAGAGTCATCTTATCACGGAAAGGTAAATGGTAAATTTTGTTATTACAGGCTGCATGTCGTGTGGGATTTGCGTTTAGTAGGTACTGTAACCACTCATTTTATGCATCACCTAGCAGATTGCATTCGACATTAATTTATGCACGCTATACACACGTTTGAGAGTAAACTCTTAACCCCGCCGTAATAGCAAGTGCCGCATAAATGATATAGTTTAGGTAATTCTTTATCCCGACAAGAAAATAAATTTTGAATAACGATAAAGTAATAAACGAAACATTTAAGAATTTTAAGCACGACCGTATGTGTGAATACATCAAATACAATAAAGAAAACCAAGAACAATAAAATTTGGATGTTTCAAACAATACATTATATATTCTTATATTAAATTAATTTATTTCAGATATGATTGAAAACCGAAAAACTTTCGGTTTCAACACAATTATTCTGAAACGCTAAATTAGAATAGATAAAAAGAAAGTAAGAAACTCATTGCGAAAAATATTACCTCAGCCAGGATTCAAACATGGGACCTCTTAATTTTCCAGGAAGAGTGTCTTATATCTGAAATAAATTAATTTAATATATAAGAATATATAATGTATTAACTTTGAAAATGATCCGAAGGTGGTCGAAATGTTAGTTTGATGTAGACATATTTTTATTTTGTTTTTACTTTTATTTTACTTAATGTCAACTGTATCATATGTACATTAATATTTGTTCTGTTTTGGCTTGTAGCTCTTCTGATTATATTTTGTTTTATTTGAATTATTTTGAGCCTTTCTTTATTATGGCTGCGTTCCGTTTCACGCATGATGTGCATAATGCATCATTTATCCTTGTTTAACATTCGGTGAATAATCAGAATAAATAATGTAGCATGCGCATCATGCATGAAATGGAACGTAGCCTATGTATTTATATAATGTATTATTTGAAACATCCAAATTTGACTGTTTTTGGCTTTCTTTTATCGTATTTGATGTAATAATTAATGATGCGTTTCATTATCACAGGGTTAAATCATCCTCAGGAGTTTAATTGTGCATCATATACAGCTGGTTAAAATTACAAAAGCAAATTTACTAGTGTTGACCAATGAAATTATAAATATTCTAATAAATTTGCTTATTTTTGCATTTTTCTTCAAGTTGTATAGTACACAATCGAACTTATGTAACTCATTTATGTTGTCTTACACGTTCTGTCTCCTTAGATCCGATACCCTTCCTTACCTGCGTAGTGTCTCCTGCATTTTAATTCCAAACTTCATTTCTCCTCAAACCCCCCAGACACCCGCTTCCACAATCTCCTATCAGTCCCCTCTCATCGCTCTGCCAAATTCTGTGCAGCTTTTTTCTATACTTCGGTTAAATACTTTAATATGCTCCCATCCTTCGTTAAAGACTCTCCTTCCCAGACTTCTTTTCGTTCTTCCGCTGCGGATTTCATTGCGTCTCTCGCGACATTGTGATGAGGATGCACATGTAATATAAAGAAAATACTATGCAAATGTTATAATGTAATGCAAATGTTATTTTATTGTTAAAAATTCTGAATAGGTTTATTTTTGGTTATGTTTTATTTTTTGTTTTTTTGTTTTTATTATTTTGCGTGCTTATGTTCATTTATATCTAGTGTGTTTAATCTTGTTTAATCGTCTTACTGGCCGATTTGTAACAGCAGTTCTGCTGATGTCTTGCCATTTGTTATGTATAAATTTTATACATTGCAATAAAGTATATGATGATGATGATGAACTTCAGTTTTCATCATATATGTTCTCTGCATTTTTGTCGAATTTGTTGATAGCCATACATCAAAATCAATTCACGCTACTGCATACATTCGTATCGATATTTCATCGTGCTTATGGAATTTCTTCAATTTCAGTACGGCGTCAGAGGCCGATCAAACCAATTAACAGCAATAGCACAACGTACCAAACCGCGAAGAGTCAGCAGGCAACAGATCCTTACACAGGCACCAAGGCCCTTCACCTCGGCATCTGCTAATTGTCGTGGCGACAATCATTGGTCTAAAAAGATGCCGACGAAGCTGATCAGGATCAGCGACAGTCCGAATACAATTAAACAACCCAGCAACGTTGCAAAAACTGTCGTCAGGACCATGGACGTTAGGACCACGGGAGTTAGCAGTCCAGAATCGCCATGTATCGGCCAACAGTCGCAGGCCATCCGTAACTATTTCAATCAGGTGCCATTGCTGACTCAACAGCAACCTCAAGTGCGGAATCGGACCTCTTGCCGCGATAGGGACAACTTCGTCAACAAATCGTTCCCCGTGGATACTGTGACCAACAATTGTTTTACAAATGCGGCGCGCGGACAAGGCAGCAGATTAAACGCGAAGCATAGCTTCGACGCCAACTACGTCGGTCAGAAGAGACCGTCGACGACGTGCAACAAATCGAGGTTTCTGAACAGCCACAGTCAGAGTCATGGCGTGATAGCGGAATCGGTTTACAAGGATCTCTGTAATGGGACTATAGGATGGTGAATGTGCGGCGGGTAAGCTTCCCCGAGGATGATGAACAACGATCAGACAGGAAAATCATGCGACGATTGCTTTACTTTTCTCTCGAGAAAATCCAGATACAGACGAAACGTTCAAACTAATCGTGCACTTTTCAGCGAGATTTTTTTGCGAGAAAGATATGTTCTTGAGCGTCTCGAGGATCTTTACACGCGGAGTTTATGGACGGAATTCGGAAAAATTCTGTAGTTGAAACGCTTTCAACTTGCAATTAGATCAACGCGGACACAAAACACGCAATATTTTTAAAGAATATCATTTTTTTCTATTTCTTCTAGATCTATTTTGTAATAATATATATAATTGATATTTTATCGATAGTTTTTTTATATATTCGTCTTGTAGTTTGTTGTAATGCAAACAACATTTTGTAGTAATTATATATATAGTTCACATTTAATGAACCTTTTTTTATATTCGTGTTATAGTTTGCTGTAATACAAACAATTGTATAGCAAAAGTGATTGTATAGCAAATTTTTATTAATAATTCCGCGATAAGAAACAGGCGGTCGTCGTAGATTATCCTAAAAATTCGTTCATTCATCCTCGGGCAAGAAGCATGCCGCCTCATGAGAACGTGAACGCGATCCAAGATTCCTGAGTAAATAAATAAATTTTACACAAAGTAGATGCATAATTAATGGTATCAGCGTGCTTTCGAGTTCCTACGGATATAATCGGAGTCAAAAACGACTTCATTCCAAGGAACACACAAATAAAAAAAAAATATCAATGTTTGGAAATAGATATGATCTTCAAGATTACTACCTCGTACCATAGCTACTTTTTATACTACGTAAAATAAAAGGCAAATGGGAGATGAGCATTTGAATGCAGTTTCTCTCCTTTTTTGTAACGAAAATGCGACAATAAGTGAGATCGTATAACAAGACAATAAGAGATCAAAAATTTGTTTTTACGGAAAAGGAAATGAAGATCTTTTTTTTTGAAGTATCGTCGCAATTGGGAGTACTTTCAACCATCCATTTCGACAAACAGCAGAAACGAAATAAAGAGCAGAAATTGCGTGGAGACTGCAATGATTATCCCGTGGGAATACGAAAAACGTAGGAATTTAGGACGTAAGCCATACGATTCATGTGGGGCCATACAGCGGAGCGTACATATTTTTCTATGCCATTTTATTTGTATGACGTGAATATATGAACACGTACACGACACACGCATATATACATGCACGTACGCACTACTACTAGGTATCTATCATCGATTTAGTGTACAAATCTCATTGTATCATACCTTGTGTCGTAATGTCATTGCGCAGCGATGATTGACAGCGCTCGGACTTATTACGTGCTATTCGTATTGTGAGAATAAAATTTTAATAAAAAAGAAAGAGTCTTTTTATTAAAGAGGAAACAATTGATAATAAACGCCTATTCTCAGAAAAAAAATTGGTACAGTGGAGCAGCTAGTTAACGTTATCCGTTTGTGGTACATAAAGTACTCGACTCTAATTGGCTGGTCTTTAATTCATACTTGTCCTTATTCTGTTGGCGATCCCTCCTGTCATGTCCTGGAGCAATCTGTATGTTCGAATTGTCATAAATATTTTTCAATTCAATGTTGATACGTTTCAAATTATACGAATGACTGCTGCGTCCTGAGAAAAGCTGTTGAAATGATGTAAAGCCTCTTTGCTGCTGTTCTGCTAGAACACATTGTTCCTTTGTCACAGTTATCAGCTTTCGCTTACAAGGGATATATGGCACGTCATCAGCGATCGTCATCGCGTTCTGCAACAATGTAAAAAGAATAACTAATTTTCAATTTTGTTATCAATCGAGATTAGCGAAGTTAGGGCATCATATTTTTAATTTTGTTTTTGTTTAATATAAAAAATGCGGAATTCTTTTTTATTTTTATAAAGAACTGTAGAACTATAGGGTAAGTGGTCCAACAATGAACCATGTGAATTTCAGAGGCTTATATCTCTTTTAATTATTGAATTGAAGATCTGAGTTTTGGCATACAGTTCATGAATTTAGTTGGCTACATACTGTAAACAATAAAAACAAAAACAAAACAAAAATTTTAAGTTATTTTTTAAATTTAGCCACAATTTCGATTATTTAAAAAATCGGGAAGTGGTTCATTGTGTACAAGGGGTGTGTACACAATGAATCATGCTATTTTTAATAATAAACTACATGTTTTATACTGCGAACTGTTGAGATTATTTTAGTTTTGCTATATTTTAAAATGTTTATTTATAAAATAGATAAGGTGGTGAGGATTCACAAGACCGACCACCGCGTTTTTCTTTCGTTTTGAATGAAAACGCGTCAAATGAGTATATTTTTATTGAGATTTTAAATGGGGGAGGGGTTGTATTCTAAATAACTATTACAATGAATTATTATTTTGAAGGTTATTGTAAAAAAGGTTATGTGGTCTACAATATACCATGGTTCATTGTTCACTACGTCAAAATGATTCATTGTAGACTAACCTTTTCCACGATAATCTCCTAAATAAAAAAAAATGTGGTAAAATAATATAACAGAAAAAGTTATAGAAGCTTATAGAATAATAAAGTCAAATGTGTACAAAAAACTATTGCACAATCAAAAAAAATGATAGGCATAACAACAAAAACATAAAAAATGTGTAAAACTTACGAAAAAAACTTACTTTGCAACCCAAAATTTTTTAAATGTGACATTACATGATCCTTGACGCGATCTGCCAGTTGACTGGGGAACCGAGGAGGGGTTTAAATGCGAGTCGCTGCATGATAACAGCACAATCTGATAACGTCGCATTTATGAAATATCGCAATGGTTCATAGTGTACTTCTGGTTCACTATTGGACTACCTACTCTATATAAAAGTGTACAAATTAATTCGGTGTCTTTTTCATAATTCAAAGTTACTCACACAAAGACAAGTACACATTTAATGTTCGAAATAGTCTCTATTGTTTTTGATGACTTTATACTATCTTTCGAGCAACTGACGAATGCCCTCGCGGAAGAAACTTGGCGATTTTAATTCGATAAAGTCATCGATAAAGGCACCGAATTAATTCGTACATCTAATATGAAAAATGTTACTAGAACTATCATTTTTTAAATATTAATACCGTAAAATTAGAGCATGACATTTTATTAATATGACAAAAATACTGGCAGTTTTAATAGCATTTTTCATAGTTTACAGTTCCTTGGAGAAATAAGAAAGTTTCACATTCATCCCGTACACTAAAAATAAAATAGAAGATATAGCATGCTAACTTTGCAAATCTAGCACGACACTAAAGCACAAAAACATAAATATTATTAACTGCATTCAGCACGAAACTTGAAAATTGTCATCTTGATCTTTTTATAATTTTGTATTCTACCTAGGAAACTTATATCCAGTATCGATAACTTTTCTTAAATATTGAACTATCTAATTAAGTGTGTAGAAAATTCAATAAAAAAAAAAATATTTTTTTATGGAAGTATTTCTGATAATATCTGTCTAATGTCTAAAAATCCGCGCAATTATTATTTCGATTCGTATTTATTCAGAAAAGCAAGGGTTTTACTGCAAGGGATTATTAGTTAAACTTTATAAAAAAGTTGAGAATTTATGAAAAAAATGTGTAATTAATTTACTCTTCGCGAAGGATCATGATGCGATAGATTATTGGAGACACAACATAAAATCTTCACAAGTTTCTGACGAAGACCACGGGTCATCCAACAATAGACCACAGGATTCAAAGCACTGTTTGCATGTCCCAAAAATAAGAAGTACTTTAGTGTGTTATTTGTTGACGTCGATGGGCCTGTAAATAAAGTGTATAAGAAATTTATTGAAATTAATTAATCTGTACTTATCGTTGTGAAAAAGACTGCATTTTTATTATTAGATTAGGTTATTTTTATTATTATATGTAGATTCTTATTACAAAATTTACTTGGAGATCGTATATAGTTACAGAAATCATCAGGAATAGAAAATATATCAAGTACTTATAATTGATATTTCAGTTACGAAATATTATCTTTGCAAAATATAGAAATTATTGCAAGATTTCGTACTTACCGATAACGTCGAGATCAATCAAAAATTTGGCAATATTGTAGGGCATCCAGCACAGAGCGAATAGTATAGCGAGGAATAGTAATATCAATGCAACTCGTTTTCTTTCATGTCGTAATTTGGAGCTCTATGAATAAAAGATATCAGCGTATCTAGAATAGATCTCGCAAATTTTCGGAATTCGGCTGCGTTTTTAGGAAAACTTTAAAATTATTGCTAATACTTTAATTACAAAATTTTAGATCTCTCATTGATCTGACCTGCCGCGAGCTAGCGCTTTCCCTGTTATCGTAATCGAAAGGTGGCTTTTTAGACCAAAGAGTGAAGCCAATCATCGAGTAGGCTAGTAATACAACGAAACCTAAATACACAATAAGGAAACATGTAAAGAAAAAAAAACAAAGACTATTCTATTAAGTACGTGCTCCAATCATGGGCTTGTGCAAGAGTAAATGTATAAAAATCTTCTAAACTAAAAAAATGTAATACTGTTCTTGTTTAATAAAAGTAACAAGATAATATTAGTTTAATCGCCTTTACTCAGAAAGCATTGTGTACGGAAATTGAAATAATAATACACGCATACATAAGCAAACATCCGCTTATGTGTAGAGTCAAATTTAAATTTAGATTGTAGATTTTAAGATTTATGTATGGCAATATGTGTGAAAGCAAGAATTTGTATGTTTGTTATGAAAAAATTATATAAAGAGAAGGTTCTTGTAATATCACAGAACAATAATAAACATTTATTTATGTATTTAAACTTACATGGAATAGCGATAGAGAATACGAAGTGTATGCTTCCGAAGATGTCTCGTCTAATTCCTAATGACATGAAATCCTCTATACACATATTGAAACCTGGTGGTATTGGCGAGATGCTATTGTGTGTAAAATTCTCGCTTGCCATTAAATCCAGAGCTTTGTTGATAACCTCCGTCATTGGATCCTGGAGTCTCATCTACGTAAAAAAAAAGATCATTCGCTTATGTCATATATATGTAAAAAGTGTATATATATAAAATAGATGTAACAGTCTCCACTTCATCATTAGTTTCCACAATTAATCAGCACAGACTTGGTATCAAAAGACTTACCGCTCCGTAGATTGTAATAAAAAAAGCCATGGATGCCAGCCAAATAGATACGATAACGAGAATAATATTCTTATGACTACATATATAGCGGAGAATCATGGGATTTCTTATGGCCAGATATCTATCGATGCTCATAGCCATAATAGTATATATTGAGGCAGTAACACCTACACCTGTTGCACGCACGAGTGATTATGCAATTAGAAAATTTATAAATGTAATAAAAAATATATATTTTTGTATATCACACACACGCACACGCGCACGCACACACACACACACACACACACACACATATAGGGAAGGTCCTTATTATGAGATACCGAGTTCATTTTGGGTAAATGCTAGAAGTCTATGAGCAGAAGTTAAAAAAATAATAGATCATTTTAAAGGAAATTTAATAAGCTTTAAGATAATGTTATGTAAAAAATTTAATTCAAATTTTACTTTTTTTGAAAATTAAAGAAATGTAAAACGTGAGCAAATCGCAAAGTCAAAAAATTGTGCTCCTAATATGAAATGACCCGAGAAATTGATAATAAAACGCAAAGTACATCAGTATTGCAATTAAAAAACTTCATGTAATGTTTCTAAAATATAAACAGACACAGCCAATGTGCGCGCAAAATAAGCATGCGATGCAATGTACTCAGGACGTCTTCAGGTAGTTGAAATTAATTGTAAACATCGCAGAAACAGGCAGTCGATGTTCATTCCGATTGTCCTTTATTGTACAATAACATTCATATTTTACCAACGATTTTCACTATAATGCAGGAGGATTAGGTTATTTCATATTAGAAATACCCTGGGTGTCTCATATTACGATTTCCACGTTTTATGGTTTTATGATCATCAAATCTAACATCTGTAATTAAGCAATTCAACATATCCCGTATTTTTCTATTAATACTTACTCTATCACTACATGAAGAATTTATTGCCAAATATTTACTTAAATAATAAACAAGGTTTAAAGGCTCATCTCAATGAAACTTCCAAATTCTAAAATCTTTTTTTACAAGACTACAGGCATGACCTAATAATGAATTTTCTACTAAATAATTTTTAATCCAAGAGCAATAAATTCATAGTGGAACCAATAGATAGCATTTATTAGTTTAGCAGAAACGCCGCTATCTCATATTATGCGCCTATCTCATAATAGGGGGCTTTTCTCTATATATTTCCATTCAAATCGGATAATTATTTATATTTACAATGTTTTTTTATATATATGTAAAATGTCATGCAGAAAATATACACAAGTACAGTAAGTGATTAAATAATCAACAATATTATTCACATAATAAAATAACATAAAAATACATACAAATGATAAGTGCGATCAGACTGGATTATCAATTATTGAGAGCTTTGTAAAAATTCTTACTTTGCAGATAAGAAGTTAATTTGCACAGGAATTCACTGTGATTCCATGACATCGATATTTCCTGGCTGATTGTCATTGGCATGCATATTGTGGCAACCAATAAATCAGCCATAGACAGATTAATCACAAAATAATTTGTAACGCTGTAAGAATTGTATCTTTAATTTTACACACATAAGCAAAGTCTGTCTTTTTTCTGTGATTTATTTATGTATGTATAAATTTAAATATATTAATAAAATCTAAAGCTCAATTATATTTTCTACTAATATTTTATAAATAAAAAATTGTTTATTTTACGATCATATTTGTGTTCCGTTAATTTAATGAATATTTTATGCTGATGAGAGAAATGTTTAAGTTAATTCTAGCAACTTTAGTTAAGAATATTGATAAGTGTAAATTTTTTACAAACAAAAGTAAAGTTCGTAGAATATTAGATTTTAGAATGTGGTACAAACTCAACAAAAGAAGGTTTTTCAGAAGGCTCACATAAATAGCAGCGCATAAGATTTTCGGTTTGTTTTAGTACGAAGTTGGTATAATGCTTCGCGTAACCATATATTCAAATTTTCAGAAATTTATTAAATTATTTTTAATAATCACCAAATCACTGAATTTATATACATATATATATATATATAAAATATTTTTATTAAACATAATTTAATCAATAAAATTTAACACAATACTTGTGTTGCGTTTGATAAAAACAATCTTCACCAAGATAGCTCTAATTCCGATTGCAGAGAAGATTATGGCTCTAATGAAAAATATATTCTAGTGCAGTGTTCGTAACTGCTCAGGTATTTCACGAAGCGCTGCATATATCCGTCGCTTATTTCCGGCTTATATACGCAACGTATCATGCAAATAAACTATCCGCAAAGCATTCATAATGGACGAACGTATGTAACAGCTGCGGCTGCTGTCAGTAGTAGGTCTTCGATTATTTTTCAACCAGAAATTCGTGCTCCCACACGAAGTGCTACTGAAATCGCGTAAGATCACAATGAGCCATCGGAAAAGCCATCTCCTGCCGTCTGCTCTCCGAATTTGTTATTCAATAAATTCGGTACTGTATTGTTTGTTTCATATCGGGGATGTGAATCTAGTTCCATACATAATAAAGATTTGTAATATAGTTTGTTGGCACTTAATTAAAAAATTTTTTTTTTCAAAAAATTTGATACTACAACAAATCTGAAAATCTGTTAATAATTCAACATAGCACAATATAATTCAATTAATAAAGATATAAAATTTGAAAGATGCGGATATTAATTTCGCATCTTGTTTTGCCTATTTATTACAAATATCAGATATTAGATAATTCATAATTAGTACTCTAAATTCAATTAAAAACTTTGCATAATTACTTACCTCTTTAAATGATATTTGCAGACTACAATTATCACTAAAATGTTAGCTATCACACCGACTAGTACAGTTGGTGCGTAAAAAATAATCAGCAAGTAATCCTTATTGCTTCCATGAAAAGAATTGTAAAAATCCCATAGTATCTTGACCATAATGTCATTCTTCGATGACAAAGTTTTGTTCGCCATCATTGTGATCTTCGTGCAATCTTATTATACAACTGGATCCTGAGTCAATCAAGAAGCTACGTATAAAAATATTAAAATAGAAAGTAATAGTGGTAGTATAAATAATCGAGAACACAAAAAAAGTCGAGATTTCTTGGCACGGGTTTCGGACAACAAAAGTCTGCTCTAACGACTTTTTTCCGAGTGTGAGGAACAAGTTTTCACTGTAATACCGTGGTTTGTTACAACGCAGCGACGTACACGTACGCCGAGAGTCTCGGCAGTTGCGCACAATGTGGTCCAACTTCTCACAGTTCCGATACTTACGTTCGCAGAATCTTTTATTGGCATCAAGCTGCACGCGAGGAAAGGGTTCGCGGTGGTAACACATGGAATGTTACCAGTTACCACCATCGGGGTCGCGGTATCGGTTTGAATCATGGTCGGAGCAGACGCGTGCATGAAATTGTTTAGTGGTAGTTTTATTTCTCTTAGGCGTTTGTGTTGAATTTCCGGTGATGACTATAGCCGATTTTTGTTTAATTATGAAACTCGGTGAGATATCCACTTGATATTCGGGTTCGTTGATGCTTCCTTTCATTAATCTATAATTCACATCTGTTTTACCCTAATAGCACTTATTCGGGATACATCCTAGGGATGTCCTTAACTGTTCAAAAAGTATACGGACATCCTCTATAAATGTCCTTAGGACATCTCCTGGAGATATGTTCTGTTAGGGTATTTATACTTTTTTAACAAACAATATTATAAGATAAATTATAAAAAGAATGAATTCAAATAAAAGTTTAAAAATTTAAACTTATATTTTTTGCAATATATGTATATATCACAGCTATCATTTATTATAAATAAATTAACAGATTCAGATTTTTATTCTAAATGTTACTATTTTTTAGTTTATAGGTAACAAAAATACAAACAAAATTTTACTTGAAATAATCTTTTCTAAATTATATAATCTTAGACATTTTCTAATTTACAAGTTTTATTTTCTAAAATTTCTTATAAAATTTATTTTTTATAATATACGTATGCTATAGAATGTAGAGAGAGAGAGAGAGAGAGAGAGAGAGAGAGAATGTAGGAAACATTATTTTTCCTTCCTTATAATCTTTCTAAATATTTACGTTTCATACGTATTAATTGAATCTGTTTTTTTACTTGCTCTTATCAAGAGCAATTATTAAATCAAAGTGATAAATTTTTGATCGATTTTATGATAAACTTTAAAATAGAGTCTTCACCTCGACATCAATTTTAAACATAAATGCGCGCAATAAGATTGCTGCAACATTGTAAATTGATGTAAACGATCTATATATCAATGCCATGAATATCAATTAAGATTAAAATCTCAAATATGTATAGACATAATATCTTATATAAGCGACAAACTTTATGATATTCATTAAGAAAGCGACAATAAAATTGTAAAGAAACATCCTCGAATACAAATGCAAAAAACTTTTTCAACCAGAAATAGATATGCGCGTTGATAAATCTGTTGTTGCTTCTACTGTTTCCAAAATTTTGGGCAAAATTCTACATTTTTTTCATATACATATATTATTTAAAATTACGTTCTTTGTTATTAGTTTAATTATAGTCTAGCAACCGAAAAAGTAGATATACTTATCAAAAATCAACTTTTTATACAGTGAGAAAAAATTCGCTATAATCGCTAATCCTTTGCCGTAATGGCAAATTTCATTTGCGAATATAGGGATCGCAAAATTATATTTGCAGATGTAACAAATAAAATTTGTCGACTTATATTTGTTAACTCAGCAATCAAGATTTGCTGCAGTTCCAATAAAAATAAATATATTTGTCAAATAAGCAAAAGATATATAATTGCATATAATATTTGAAGATAAAGATTAAAATGAGATTTAATTAAATATAATTAAATGAAAGTAAAATTAAATTCCTTCTTTTTATTTTATTGCTACTTACATGTATATTAACAGAATTTGCATTATATGGAACATAAAACATATTTACACTGAAGTATAATATAATACTTTTGAGTCTTTCACGAGTCTCTACTTCAGAGATGCCAAAAGATTTATCAAGTAGGTTATCGCCGTGTCATTATCCATTGCTAATGCCAACGTTTCGTGAACCTTGCTGTTCATTTCATCAGGGCGAGGAGCGCGTATCAGTATAAAATGGAAATGCAAAACGTGAGCAAATATACGTTGTTCTAATTACAATTATATTAGTAACAAATACAAATTAATGCGTAATTTTTTTTACTCGCTACAAAAGATTATTTGCACAAAAGATCAAACGCAAAATATTTGTTAAAAATATGCAAATTTGTTTGCTATAAATAACAAAGAAATTTGACAAACACATTTTGCATTCCCTTTTGCGTTCATAGAAAATCTTTCTTCTCCGTGTACCTACGTATTAATTAATTATAAAAATATACATAACATGTGCATATTTTTAATTTTTTGTGGATGTCCACTAAGGAAGCCTGACTCGAAGCTTTGTGGTCGGCCGCAACGTTTCGTCCTGGTCCCACACTACTAAACTCATCAGTAAGGTGATGTAGTGTGGGACTTGTCTTAGACGCCTGGAATGAATCCAGAACGATGTTTCTATAAAGGGAATTCGTGTGGCTGCGGTGTTCACGCAAATCGAGTGAGTTCCGTGGATCTCTAGTAAGTGGCGAGTCGCCACAGGACTCCACCCCCGATGAAGGCACGAACCAACGGATTGCGTCGAAATGATAAATATCAGAGACGAACGCGGTAATGCTCGATGCTGCTTGGTGTTGCTCTATGCTGCTCTGTGTGCTGCTCAATGCTGCTCTGTGTGTTGCTCGATACTGCTCGGTGCCGGTATGTATGAGCGTGTGGCGAGCGTGTGTGAGCGCGTACAAGAGCGTACAAGAGCATGTGAGAGTGTGTGTAATAGCGTGTGTAAGCGTGTGAGAGCGTGTGCAAGAGCGTGTGTGAGAGCGTGTGTGAGCGTGTGCAAGCGCTCACACACGCTCTCACACGCTCTTGTACACGCTCACGCACACGCTCTCACACGCTCTTGTACGCGCTCACACACGCTCGCCACACGCTCATACATAGTGGCACCGAACAGCATAGAGCAACACCAAGCAGCATCGAGCATCACCGTGTTCGTCCCTGATATTTACCATTCCGCAATCCGTTGGATCGCGCCCTCATTAGAGTGGAGTCCTGTGGCAACTCGCCACTAGAGGTCCACGAGACTCACTCGGTTCGCGTAAGCACCGCACCGTGCGAATTCCCTTTAAATAGAATATCATTCTGGATTCATTTCAGGCGTCTAAGGCAAGTCCCACACTACATCGCCTTACTGATAAGTCTAGTAGTATGGGACCAGGACGAAACGTTGCGGCCGACCACAAAGCTTCGAGTCAGACCTCCTTACATGTGGACATTCCACATTGTGCGTGTGCGTGTTCGCATCACGTCGGGGTCACCAATGTGGAATGTCCATCAGTAAGGCGATGTAGTGTGGGACTTGCCTTAGATACCTGGAATGAATCTAGAACTATGTTTCTATTTAAAGGGAATTCGTGTGGCTGCGGTGCTCACGCGAACCGAGTGAGTCCCGTGGACCTCTAGTGGCGAGTCGCCACATTTTAATCAAATTTTTATTTATTACCATTACATATATAACAGAATCCACAACATATGATTTAGTTTAATTAACTAGTTATCTGTGTGATTCACTTACTTGAAGTATTGTTTTCTTATGTGTAATTTAATTCTAATAGAATATAAAGAAGCTAGTTTCTCAAATTTTGTTTAAAAAGTATTTTTAGAAATGAAAAAGGAAAGAGAATAAAATAATATATCAAAATATCAACGTGACATTTTTTTCTTATTTTACAGATAATTTATTACTTTATTGTGTATAAGTGTACACATTTAACATCTGATTCCAGTCTTTGTCGTTCTAAGGAATAAAAAAATTAAAGTATATATATATATATATATGATTTTTTGTCATTCAGCAAAGCTAGAATGCAAGAAATGGAAAGGACCGTTTCGTAAGAAATATATATACATATATTTATATATATATATATATATTTATTATTAATTTGAAGAAAAATGTATTTAATTTATAATATTTAATTTAAAATTTGCAAATGATTTTAAAGATAGTTTAAATACAATTTTTGAAAATTCAAGATTTGCGCTTTTAGTCTATATGATCAGTTTTCTTGTTATTATTATCAATTATAAATAATAATGTCTTTGGGTGTAATATATTTTAAAGTAGTTTCTCAATCATGTCGTTTTGAAGCAATGCTTGAATTTAATTATAATTTTTAACTTGATTTTTAATGTGTTCATGCCTACTGTCTTTTTCTTGTTCGCATCAGTGGGTGTGTTCCCTTTTTACTGGCAGTGCAACCATTATAACGTCACAACAGTGCACTGCCGCAGCCGTTCCAAAATTACTGTGGTACTGCCAGCACTATTGTAACGTCGTATTTCGGAACGACTTTGCAGTAGACTGGCAGTGTAAACAATCATGAACAAACGTACTAAATTGTCAATAAATTTTGAACGAAAACAGCAGCGATAGTTCTTCCGAAGAAGATGTACTAATTATGGGATCACCAATTCAAGCAGTTTAACCTCGTGTTAAAAACTATATGGAGACAGAGCTAATAAATATTCAGATGTGGAATTAAGAGTCATTTTCGGCAAAATGAATATATATGTGTATCTTCTGCAATTAAATATAATGTATATATTTTTTTATTTCCTGAATATTTTGACGCGTTGTGTTTCTTTAAGCGACGCCATATTGCACTGTAACTGCTTCACCTCGAAAGCCGCAGTAGTCGCAGTGGCAATATGGCTATCATTTATGACGTTATTGAGGGAACTAGACGCTGTCACAGCGCGTTGCGTAGTAATAGCGGAACAATTTTTCAGTACTACCAGTACTGGCAGTGTATATCGGAACACACCCCGAGTCATTTGATGCGTGATTAACGCGTAATTCATTTTTTTTAAATATTAATTAAAATAAATAATAATCTCAGAATTGTGTAGCATGGAAGCTGCAATTTACTTCCAGCTATAGCAAGTCTTTTTTTATATGGAATTATATGTATACTAAGAATGAAACACAATCCCTTCTAATTTTATTGATTGTTTTAGATACGTCACACTATTAAAATGAAAGACATTTTTTGTAACTGTTCAATTTTATTTTAAGTGATTGAAAACATTTCTTAGAATTAAAGTCGATATTTGTGTTTTTTAATGAATTAAACCGTTAAAAACTTTAAAAAAATATTTTGGGTAGTTTTATAGCTTTTAGTGATTATCATATTTTGCAATAATTGTACATCATCGAAAGAAACAGTATTCGGTATTGAAAAAAAATTATTTTTTCAACATCCATTATGCTTACTCGTTGGTTTGTATAGCCGTATTCGATCTGTAAAAACGTGCAGTTTTTATTACTGTGGCGACTATATGCTCTTTCAACATAAAATGACAACCCGAAATTAATATTCTGTTACAAATATCTTGCCTCTCTCCATGTAATTATCTACGTAATGTGTGATGTCTAAAATTAATCAAGTAATAGAAACATTATATATACTTTTTAAATCAAATCCTTTTAAATATTAAATTATATATATTTACCTTTCGCATAATATGAAGAACTTTGTAACTTTCCTTCTTGACTCCACAGCACGTATTCCACAACCGATTCGTAAACCGCTATATAGGAAAAATGAGAATGTAATTAGCAGGATGTAATTAGCACGATCAATCGTGCTGATGTGGCGCATTGAGAACTCTTTGAGATTACTGCTAGACGTTAGCGGTATGAAGGATTACCAGATACGTAGTTATACCAGAAGCTATCTGCGAAAATAACGAATGAAAAATTTATCAAGGTATGAAAAATCTCCGAAATAATTTTATGCAGCGACGGATTAAATGAAACCAACTGTAACAATCTCGGATTACTGATTCTAAAATCTTTATATTATTCTTTATAGTATTCTTACCGAAAGAAGCAATGGAAGATCGATGCGTATGATTCCATAAGAAGCAAAAAAATGTACTTGCTGTAGCTGGAAATAAGTAACAGCTTCTACACAGCAATCCTGTAATTATTAAAAAAATTATTTATTTTAATTAATATTTAATAAGAAAAATTAGTTTTCTAGAATCTAGAATAAAACATTAATTAAATAAATAAATGACGTATTTTATAAAAGATTCAAATTAGAGTTAACTAAATTAACAAAACTTTTATTTTTACCTGCATAAAATTTTTCTTAACAAGAATGGCAGACGATGGTGTAAAGGCAATCTTCCCAACACGATTAGCCTTTGAAAAAAGAACAAGAGATAAGCTCATCAGTCACATAGCGAGAGACCTTTCCTGCTCGAGGATAAATTAACGTACTTGGGTTGCAGTCATATGACAAATGATGGTAATGATCAGCAGATTTGTCACACAAGCAGACACCAGTAAAATTTCTCTCGCTATCAACAAAGGTTGTAAGATCGCGCCATTATTGATCGTATAGATGCGTGTAAGTGTATTGAAGGACATACAAAAGATCCATAGCAAAAGCTGTATCGAGTACACGGAGTTTATCATCTCGGTCGCATTGGTAAGACACGAATGCAACCACCACACTTCTTGCAAATGAAACTGCTTGTCCAAGCGATCCATCACCATGATTTTGCCATCTGATTAAACATACACGTTGCGTGTAATTATTCTTGAATGTTAATTAAAAACAATTTGACTGCTACTTGTACTTAAAGAATTATTAATTATGTACATTAAGTCCTACTTATATATGTGTAAAATGTATTAAAGATTGCAGTGTATACAATCGTATAGCTGCATTTGATAAATTCCATTCACATAAAAAATAAATTTAATAAATATATATTTTATATTTTTTTTTATCTCTCTCTCAAATGTCTCTTAAAAATAACATTTCTCTAATTTTACTTGACATTAATTAAACTTATTTCTGTTATTTCATCGAAGGTGTTATTCGCATTTAAAATGAGTCAATGTCATTTATTTTTCAGAGTTTCGATCCTCAGAGTTATCCTGTCTTCATCGGTTGAACTGCGTGGGAAGGTAGACATGTTGGTACACAGACAGTAAACATTGATAACAAGTAAACGGCGAACGTGTTTCAATAAAACATTAAAATTAAAAAAACTTTCAAGAATAAAATAATTAGAGAGTTAGAAAGCATTAGAAAATAATAGCTCTACATTATTAAATTTTTTAAAAGGAAAAAGATGATGGATCGATTCAAATTGCGATGAACAAATCTTTTTCTCTTAAAAAATTCTTTTTCTTTACGTTTCCACGATCTTGTATGTAAATTGTGATTAGTAGATAAAAATTGTTAGGAATACAACAAAGTTGCAAATTAAAAAATAATAATATAAGCGAATTATTAAACGATATCAGCAAATTATTAACGCATTAGTAAACGCTATAGACATACCATTTTTTGCAATTAATCTACCTTCGGGCAGAAGCAACGATTCACAAAGACGATGATATCTCTCGTACAGAAGAGATGACAGACTGGCGAATGTTATTAATTGCATCGTTAGCGTTGTGTTAACAACAGCATAAGTTATACCGTTAAACACAGAGTCTTTGGGCTCCACGCTACGAATGAAAATTACGAATAATAGTATAGTCGTACAATAAAATTGATCATGAAACAACATGAATTTGCGAAATAATGATAAAACATTATTAATACGATCTTGTTTCTAATTTTCTAATGATTAATATTAATTTTACTTTCGTATTTATTACTATAATTTCATATTTTCTAAAGTGATTACATATAAATGTTTACAAATTACTTCAACATAAATTGATTTGATATAATTATATCGCTTACATGTATTGTTGCATACTACAGTTTTTAAGAAATGTATACAGGATGTCCCGAAATTTTTTGCTAAGCGCTCTTGTGTAGAGCGGACTAAAATGAGTCAAAAAGTTCTCTACCACTTTGCAATTTTCGCAATAGTTAACAAGATATTAATTACTAAAAATCATTGAATATTGGTTTTCAATAATTTTTTACTCAAATACTATCAACTTTACAGAAAAACAGGGAGAGACAAAATTATTTTCTTCTCATAAAGTTCTGAGAATTTTTTCAGAATTTTTTAATACCGCATTTTCTCGTGTTGATAAAAATAGTTAATTATAATAAATAAGAAAACGCAGTACTAAAAACTTGATAACAAATTCTGAAAAAATTCTTAGAGTTCTACGAGAAAAAAATAAACAATTTTTGTCTCTTGCAGTTTTTCTGTAAAATTGATAGTATTTGAGAAAAAAATTATTAAAGACCAATATATTCGGCAATTTTTATAAGTAATTAATATCTTGTTAACTGTTGCGAAAATTGCAAAATGGTAGTGGAGTTTTCGACTCGATTTAGTCCGCTCTACACAAAAGCGCTTGACAAAAATTTCGGGACACCCTGTATTAGTCATCAAAAAATATTAGCGTTTAAAATAAATTTTTCTCTCTTCTGTTTGAAATACATTTTAAAATTTATATAATAAAACTCGTTCTTTCGTATTGTTATCACACATGCCATGTCATTCTTGTTATAATATTGTAAAAACTGTAATTCTTACCGTATCGATATGTTTAGAGAAGTAAGACAAGATTTTTACATTAAAAATACAAGTGTAAAGGCTCGAGTGATATGCAATCCAATGAATAAAAAGAAAAGCCTATAAGAGCTGATACAGGTTTATCATGTGTAAAAAATACCTATAATATATATTAATAAAAATCTAAACGTTTCGACCATATTACCCGGTAAAAAATTTTTCATGCACGAATATGTATAAATATGTATAGACATACATAAACACGCATAAATATTCATAAACATGTATAATTATATATGAGATAAGTCCATACATGTTCATACATCCTTTTTTCTTTTGTAAAACTATTTTTTAGTGTAATAGAAATAATAATAGTAATGTGAAAACACAATAAAAAGAATTAACAAGATAATTTTCGCACATTTGTTTTAGAAAAAATCAAGTTTGAAGAAATGTAAAAAAATTACTTACGTATAATTATATTGTACAATATATAAAATTATGCATAATTGTATATGAGCAATTTTTTTTATATTTTTCCAAATTTGTTTTTTTCTAAAACAAACAATCCGCAAATTATCCCTTTCATGATTTTTTATGTTTTCACATTACTATTATTATTTCTATTATACTAAAAAGTAATTTTACAAAAGAAAGAAGGAAGTATGAACATGTATGGATATATTTCATACATAATTATATATACTTATGAATATTTCTGCGTGTTTATGTATGTTTATACATATTTATACATATTCATGCATGCAAAATTTTTTACCGAGTATTTTGGTCATCTTCAGTAACTGACTCAATATAAACTGTACGCTATTAAAATGAGACGTTTGGTAAATTTACAATAATAAAGATGTGTCCAAATTTAAAATCTTGAAAAGTCATAGTATTTGTTTAGATACTGTGTACGTGAGTCAATCGATAAAATGATACCATTAATATCGGCTGTACGTACTTTAGTATGAGAATAATGCGTGGCATTACGAAGGTCCGTTACCAGTTATCGTACCAGAACAAAATGTGTTTTTACATTAGCTACCATCTTAACAATGAATTAAAATCTAACATAAGTTTATAATGTATAGTGTGTATTTTTTGATAGATGACAAAATTTGTCTAATTATTTGTTTTGTGGCATATAATCTTTAAAATCTTTTTGTATTAGGATGTAACCGCTTTATATTTATTTTACCAACATCGAGAATGACGTTCTGATTGTTAATCGAAACGTATATTGTATTTCATCACAAACGTTATTAAATATTCGCAATTTCAATGTATAGGTTTTGCTCTTAGCTCCTTTACATTTATTAATGTTGTCAAGATATTATAATTAAATAATTTTTTGTTAATTGTAATAAGAATTATGTATTATTATTATTCTTTTTTGATACCTGCTTACATAAAATTTGTTAATACTCACCAGAACGTTATATATCCAACTATTGTCCAAAACGATAACATAACAAAGATCAATAACCAACAGACATAACGAATCATGTGAGGGTATTTAGGCTCCTTATATTTTATTGTACGATCAAAAATGCGTAAATGCGAAAGTGCAGCTCGTATTTTCCAGTTATAACAATACGTCATCACAATGTCACTTAAAACGCAACTATACGAGAGACCTGTTCTCACCACAGTGAGCATCAGCAGCCTCGGTCCAATCATGTCGTCCCAACGGAGCATGTAAATATTCGCGATGCAAAGACTAACATACAAGAGTGCAAATAGAACCGAATAAATAGTGCTGTACTCCATCATCATAATATCGTCCTCCGTAACAAGAAAAAGTCCACATCCAAACAGTCTCGCAATATGCAAAAGAGGTCGTATGTCACTCAAAGACACCATTTCCTATTATCAATTCTGACGTTCGAAAATAACAAAGAACAAGAAAAAATAAGAAAAGTTCACGTTGAAATCTTCTTTAACATTTTTATTAATTGCTTGATTATTCTTCTTATTCTCTTGTTTTTATGACTCTTTTAAGAGCCACTTAAAACAAAAAATTGCAGTGCCGAGTCCGATAAATCACAACACATTTTTCCTATATTTGATTTAAAAAAAAATTTTCTCTATTTTTTTAATTCTAACGTTCAATAATAGAAAAATAGAGAATGCTCTCCTAAGTTCTTCTACTTAGCCGCTCCAATAGTGATATCAGTAAAATAAATGGAAAGCTTGCTGAGCGCATGGCCTTTCCAATGATTCACACCCCACGATATTAATTTGCCACCATGATAGCGTAAATATTATCGTAACGAACAATTAACACCTGTCTCGTTCAAAAATTTCACAATGTGACGTTCACTACCGACTGCCTTTTATTCGTCACGATTACAATTTTCTGGGTTATTGCTGCCTATTTACAGAGAAGAAAAAAAAATCGACGCAGTCACGAAGGGTTTTAGCGAGCACGCGCCGAGCGTCGTACTCATCATTATAGATGCCTTCCATTTAGTGACACAAGTTGACACAAATATCATTCTATTTTTCTTTGCATTTTATGAGTAACAAAGACAGATTGATACTTGTGTCACTAAATGGAAGGCACCCTTGCTGATAATCACGATTAGATATTAAATGCTCCATTATTAACAAGCCACAATATGAAAAAATTACACTAAATGACCAGAATGAAATATAAATAAATCGAATTTATACTCGAAAAGAATGTCTTGAATTACAAATAAGTTACAAACAAATGTTGCCATCTTTTCCTATAAATAGATATAAAATTAAAGAGAGATATAATATTTTTTTATAAAAATATGAAATAGAGATAAAACCTGCGTAAATATCATGCGTGAAAAACAATTTTAATCACTGATAAAAAGTGCCATATTAGCACTAGAACCTAACCTAACTTAGACTATATAGTCTAGGGGCGATAAGTTAGGGGGGCGGCATTTTTTGAAAAAAAGTTCTAAAAAAATAATTCTTTTTTTGCCATGCAAATGATTGAAAAAATTTTTTATTGATTACTAGAGGTTTGCTCGCGTCGCATACTCCAATATGCTTCTATTATAGCTTCTATTCACTTCAACAAGCGTATTGAATCAAAAAAACGTATACATATAGGTGTTCCAAATATGGATTTTTATGAAGGTGTTTTAAAAAGGTTCGGACACTTGAATATCTTAAAAAAATGTAAATTTTACAGAAAAGTGCTTCAGACAAAAGTTGTAGGATTCAAAAAGATCTATTTACTGATCTTATCAGTTTGACCTTGGGTGGCGTCACCAAGATCAGATCAAGGTTACATCGATTTTTTTAAGTGACAGACTCTATTTTTTATTCCAGAATCTAATAGCTGATGTCAAGAGCTTTTCAAAACTCTGTAATAAAGTTATTTTTTATAAAATACTTTTCGAGTTATAAGGTTTGAAAGTTACAGTACCACCGGCATTAACATTACGCAAGATATCTGACCGACGGCTAAAATCTCTTGTATACTGTTCAGAATCATGTCCTGGATAACATTTGTTGAGATCAAAGTCATTGAAGATTGTTTCTCTTATTTTCATTATTTTTGCACTGAAAATTTATTTTTATGTAAAAGAAAATAACTTTACGGTCCCTACAGATGACCCTTTTTTTTTTAGTACTCGTTTCGCTGACGTGGTTCTTCAGTTGAAGAAGGAGCGGCAAAAATTCATTGTCTATAGAGGCGGCAGAAATCTTAATTCGAACCTGCTGATAAGATTTGTGCGGCAATACAACAGAAGAAGGTTTTACACATATATATACTTACATATAGATTTATATATAAATTACTATTCATGTAGCATTGTAACTTAATATATACCATATATAGATGTGAGAAATAGAAATTCCACTAGAACAATGACGTTGCACAAACAGAAATGTGAGTTTTTTCTCCATAAACGTAGCATAAATCAACATTTACACATCAAATGAAAAGCATAGGACAGCAACCATGTAAATCATTAGCGCTTAAAAGCCAATAGAAATGAAAGAATTGGAAAGAACAAGGGTACTAGGAGTCAGGCGCAGAATACGTCGCGGAAATAATTCACCTATGGAGCGTTCCAATAGAAATGATTGATCGACCTGCACGTATATTACATATAATATATATACATATATGTATTAGGTGTACAACTTTGCTTCCACCGTTTTCCTATAGATGGCTTAAGCGATAAGTGGTGGTCGAAATAAATAGATCATAGACGTCATACAATAAACTTGGGCATCTGTCAACATAACCCCATAGAAACATTAGTCGATTTGTGTCTGCATCATAAAGTTATTCTCGATTGAAAATGTCAGTTTACGAGCCAAATTCTCGTCATTTGCGGGAGGTTTTAATTTTCTGCTTCAATATGAATAAATCTGCGGCTGAGGCTCATCGAATGCTCTGAAATACTTATGGTGAGGCCGCTATTAGTGAAAGAACGTGTTGTGAGTGGTTTCAACGCCTCAAGAACAGTGATTTTGACGTCGAAGACCGGCATAGCGGTGGAAGAGAGGTTTTCGAAGATGCAGAATTGGAGGTATTACTTGATCAAGCCCTTATGGAAAGAGACACTAAAAATTTCGAATAAACACTGAAAATTAAGTGTTAACACTTCACTTTGAGTGTTAACACCTAATTTTCAGGTGTTAACACTCAAAGTTGAGTGTTAATACTTAATTTTCAGTGTTTTTTTGAAATTTTCAGTGTCTCTTTCCGTAAGGGAAGCAGTGATGCACATTTGACTCCCCGGCAACACGAGAATCAGCCCCATCACTCTCGCTGTCTTGCTCGCTCTCGCGCAGCGGCTTCGCGAGAGGGAGCGAGAC
>NW_017300285.1:30178-31411 GCF_001594075.2 Trachymyrmex cornetzi
AAGGAAATTGGGTGCCGTACGAGTTGAAGCCGAGAGATGTTGAACGGCATTTGTTTGCTTGTAAACAGATGCTTGAAAGGCAAAGACGAAAGGGATTTCTGCATCGCATTGTGACTGGGGACGAAAAATGGGTTCATTACGATAACCCCAAGCGCAGAAAATCATGGTGAGTTCCCGGCCATGTTTCCACGTCGACGGCCAAACCGAATATTCACGGCTCCAAGGGCATCCCTTACGGAAAAAACTCTTAAAATTTGAGTGTTTACACTTTAAAAAACATTGAAAAAATACACTCAAGGTAACACTCAATTAATGCCAAATTATTTTGGACGCTCAACTTGAGTATAACTCTCAACTTGAGTGTTATTGATAACTTGGATGTTGAGTGTTAATCTCAACTTGATAGTTAACTTTAGTGTTAAGGTGAAATCACACGGTGCGGAAAATGATTGCAGAACAAAGAATGCGTCATTCAGCGGACTCAACAGTTGAGTGAGCACTCGCTGTTATTGGTATATTCTTCTAGATCTAAAATTCTGATTGGATGAGTTAAAAGAATAAACTAATTACAGCGAGCATGGCACTCACACTCAACTGTTGAGTCCGCTGAATGCGCCCATTGAAACAACCAATTAGCGCTATTCGGAATAACGCAGAATAAAGCTGATTGGTTGCTTTTGTGACATATTTTCTTTTCCGCACCGTGTGATTTCACCCTTAGACCCTACGTACAATGGAGGAAGTATTATTATAGGAATACAGAAAATATTTCCTGGTAATATATTACGTTAGTTATTCAGATTAGACTTTTTTTGCTTCGCTTTTTTTAAGTGTATTTTACCTATTCTCATCCTTCAGTCTGCCGACTCGTAAGCAAGCTTGAAGACCGATCGCGACGTCGCACATCATGTCCGCCAGTTTTTTCTGTACAAGCTGATTCGCCGCCAGCGGTCTTTTAAATTGTTTCCTCTCCAAAGTGTAAGATCTAGCAATGTTCAGGCAAGCTTCTGCCGCGCCTAACGCACCCTAGGCGATGCCGTATCGCGCATTATTTAAGCAACTGAATGGTCCCTTTATCAAGTTCTATTATTAATTAAATATTAAAATTTCAAAACAAATAAAAATTTCAAAACAAATTAAATTTCAGAACAAATATTAAATTGTAAACGCCATTATTTTTAAGTACGCAAATATTTGCGGGCATCTACATTCAATATTTTGGCATTTATCTTA
>NW_017300285.1:31470-31909 GCF_001594075.2 Trachymyrmex cornetzi
CAAGTCGAACGCACCTTTTTTGTGCTCGCTTCGGAATATGGGTCAACGTCCAGTGAGGACGCTTTGACACCTGTTTCCTACGAACGGTGCGGTCGTTGGTCCAAATTTTGAGTCAAGGAATCTAATCCTTTTAACTCAGGACTGGACACGTGCGATCTCTGAAAAGGCAAGGTTAACGACTACGAGGTCTTAGGATTTTAAAATAAGAGAATATGAGAGATGAAAATTAACATACTTTATTTAAATCAGACATTATTATCTAATTATTAATAGTAAAGAAAACAATGAAAATTAGAAAGATTACGCATAATGAGAATTATTACTGACTACAATTACCATAAAAATCATTATTACAAATTGAATCATTAAAAATTAACTAAAGATAATTAATACAAACAAAATTATTAAAATGTTATTATAATCAAAATGTGTTGCGAAC
>NW_017300285.1:32580-33008 GCF_001594075.2 Trachymyrmex cornetzi
TATAAAACAAATTTAGCATTTACTTTATTATTACTTACCACGATATATTTTATGGTATTCGAAGGGTATCTTAAGAATTTTTCGCTGCGCACAAATACATTTTTTTTATTTCACCGTGTACAAGCCCAGGTAGCAAGCTACGTCATTTTAACGTCATTTTGATGTCAAATGACGTCTTTTTGACGTCAAATGACGTCATTTTGACGTCAGCTTGCTACCAGGGAGACGATTCTGCATCACTTTGACAGTCATCGTAACCTATCATAACCGCTGGCTATAGGCATTCAGAGATGATGGCTGCTCTGTCAGAATTTTTGCGCGTTGCGAAAACCATCGAATTAAAAAGTGTTGCAACTTTTTATTTACTGACTATACACATATCAACATATTCATACATATGTTTGCATGTGATGTATTGCTGGATTCGG
>NW_017300285.1:33481-34730 GCF_001594075.2 Trachymyrmex cornetzi
CTATTTCTCTCTTTCGTGTCGCGTCGTGACGCGATAGACGACGCGACGCGTGACGCGCTCAGTGGAAACTTACCAGTAGAGAATGGACTGCGCCATCCTTGTGTCAAAATGGTCGATAGGGATGAGAGAGAGGGACCGTGGCAGACGGCCATTTCTATCTCTTTCCATTCAATGGTGTAACGGGAGAGAGAATGAGAGGAGATTGGTCGTCTCCTACGGTCCCTCTCTCTCATTATTGTCGACCACATTTGACGAATCACAATCGCTTATTCTTCTCGGATTCGACTATAATTGGTCAATTTCTTATGGCTTAAGGCTTAAAACACCTATTGCCTATTGTAGATCCGGACTTATGCAGCGGTTAGCGCAGTGAGTATCATTTAATTTTTGTTCAACACTCGGTGAACAACAAGGATAAAGTAATGGCCGCAGTACACACTCTTGCATAAGTCCGGATCTACAATAGGTGTTTTATGCCTTATGCCGTAAGAAACTGACCAATTACAGTCGAATCCGAGAAGAATAAGCGACTGTGATTCGCTCATTTCTTATGGCTTAAGGCTTAAAACCCTATTGTAGATCCGGGGTAATTGGTCAATTTCTTATGGCTTAAGACTTAAAACACCTATTGTAGATTCGGACTTAGAGCTCAGACACAAGCTTTTGCATAACGCATAACGCATAGTGCATAAGCGAATCAACTAATCAGAAGCTTTCCTTTCCTCTCATTCCATGGAAAAGAAGAATTTCGATTGGTTGATTCCATTATGCACTATGTATTAGTCCGGATCTATATACAATAAGGTTTTAAGCCTTAAGCCATAAGAAATGGGCGAATCACAGTCGCTTATTCTTCTCGGATTCGACTTAATTGGTCAATTTCTTACGGCTTAAGGCTTAAAACACCTATTGTAGATCCGGGGTTATGCGTTACGCAAGAGTGTGTGCTACGGCCATTACAACCCTTCTACAATAAGCCGCAAGTCAGAAGTTTTAAGCGATCTTAAGTCATAATCGGTGAAGTTGGCCAATAGCCAACTTGAACGACTTGGTTAAGACTGGTTAAGACTTCCGACGTTCTGACTTATAGCTTGTTGTAGAAGGCCTATTATAGGCCCATTAGAGCCCAGATACAAGCTTTTGCATAACGCATAAGTCCGGATCTACAATAGGTGTTTTGTGCCTTATGCCGTAAGAAACTGACCAATTACAGTCGAATCCGAGAAGAATAAGCGACTGTGATTCGCCC
>NW_017300285.1:34928-35425 GCF_001594075.2 Trachymyrmex cornetzi
TTGGTCAATTTCTTACGGCTTAAGGCTTAAAACACCTATTGTAGATTCAGACTAATTGGTCAATTTCTTATGGCTTAAGGCTTAAAATACCTATTGTAGATCCGGGGTAAAGGTAAATTTTCACGAGCTGCTCTAACCGGCTATTTTAGCGACAAAAAAAATCACGTAATCAAAATAGACATTTAAGTCCGGATCTACAATAGGGTTTTAAGCCTTAAACCATAAGAAATGGGCGAATCACAGTCGCTTATTCTTCTCGGATTCGACTGTAATTGGTCAATTTCTTACGGCTTAAGGCTTAAAACACCTATTGTAGATCCTGGGTAATACTCGTCAATTTTGACCACGTGATTCTTTTTGTCGCTGAAACAGCCGGTTTGAGCAGCCCGTGAAAATTTACCTTAACGCATAGTGCATAAGAGAATCAACCAATCGAAATTCTTCTTTTCCATGGAATGGGAGGAAAGGAAAGATTCTGATTAGTTGATTCGTTTATG
>NW_017300285.1:36195-36871 GCF_001594075.2 Trachymyrmex cornetzi
TTTTCGTTGCTGCGACTCGCCTAAATTACGATATAAATATTATAACAGTATACAGCATGCATTATATACGAATCAAATATTGATTTATCACCTGCAACCTTGAAAAGTGGACGCATGTACCCTCAGAAAAGTGGACCTTGCTACGTAGTTCATATCCACTTTGTCAGGAGGCAATAGTGCGCGGTAGGTATTTTGCTGGATTCACACTTCATCCGATGTGCGTCGTACGACGCTCTGGAACCAATCAGAAAATAGGATTCTGATGGATTTTGTTTCGTATCATCCTGTTTTCTGATTGGTTGCAGAGTGTCGTACGACGCAAATCGGATGCAATGTGAATCCAGCATTACAAGCGCTACGTGGGCTTTTTTCCAACTTCCGCTCCTATTTGTAGTGTTTCGGACGATACCGAGACTGCGTCGAGACCGAGACGAGACCGAGACGAGATCGAGACGAGATCGAGACGAGATCGAGACGAGACTTAAGGTCTGAATTCGAGACCGACACGAGACTGTTTGTGTCGAGATTCTCGACGATACCGAGAGTCTCGTCGAGACTCTCGGTATATTGAATATTCTTGACAGATTGTTCTGTATTCTCGGTTTCTGAACTGGAACCACTGGAATTACTGGAACTACTGGACATTGTTTTAAATTTAATCCTCGTTTTCAGAAAT
>NW_017300285.1:37003-37601 GCF_001594075.2 Trachymyrmex cornetzi
CTGCCGCTGGCGCCGCGTCTGCTTGCAATCCAGCAGATCGCTACCTAACTTATCGGCCTGATTTATCCAAGGTCAATAAGTCAATACGCTGAAAACGTATGTATTTCGGAAAAGTGTCAATAGAGAATTTTTGCAATAACAAATCCAGATACGGTAAACGTTAAAGTCACGTAATCCTTTTCTTAATTAATCGCTAAGAAGAACGTGACCTTAGCGTTCACTGTATCTAAATAAATAAAGGTATTGCAAAAACTCCCTAATAATACAGAAATAATAGTAAGAAAAATAATAAATAATTGATTCTTTATTTGTTTCATCTTTTTCCTTCTTTCTTTAATTTAAAAATGCATGAATTATACACTCCGTCGTGTTACGGGTCGTACAAATCTTTATATTTATCTGTGTATAAATGCTATATAATTTTTAACATGTTATATTTTGAATCTTATATAGGATATTTTTTTAATTGTATACAGGATGTTTGATAATTAATGAAAAATCTTTTGCATAGAGGCAAAATGGACTAAACTGAAAAGAAAAGTCCTTTGCCATTTTACAATTTTCATAATAGTTAACAAGATATTAATTACTAAAAATT
>NW_017300286.1:0-2942 GCF_001594075.2 Trachymyrmex cornetzi
TCCCCCCGGCCCCTCACCCCGCGGGGTACTCCATGGGCGAGAATACTCTCTGCTTTGCTACTGTAAAATGTACAAAATTCATCGTAGAACAGTTAACAGATTAAGTAAAATCAAAAAGTCACTTCACAATGAAAGGGATGATTTGAAGAAATTACAAAAATTATACAAAGACAATATTTTACAATGCATAGAAAATAAGTTGAATACCGTGACTCAAAACTTTATAGATTCGCAATTGCGAATGTAAATCGCACTCCAGCTGGAAGAAGGTGGACTGAAGAAGATAAGACATTTGTCTTATCAGTTTATAAACGCAGTTCGCGTGTTTATAAATATTTGTCTGCCTTCTTCCAGTTGCCATCACCTCGGACTTTAAAAACTTTACTTTCAAAGGTTCCTTTCGATACCGGAATAAATAAAGTGTTACTACAACAACTTAAAATTAAAATCGATGACATGCACAAACTGGACCGATATTGTACTTTAGTTTTTGACGAAATATCGTTAGATAGCGGTTTACATTATCATGCTCACAAACAAATTATTATTGGATTCGAAGATCTAGGAGAGTTAGGCCGATGTAATAAACCAGTAAATCATGCATTTGTGCTAATGATAAGAGGTTTGAGAAAACCCTACAAGCAAGTGATCGCCTATTATTTCACTGTTGGTTCAATTTCTGCTTCTAACCTTAAGTCAATTATCACAAATGCGATTTTGAAATTACAAAAAATTGGAATCATAGTAAAAGCGACTGTTTGCGACCAGGGTTCTACTCAAAAGAAAGCAATTTCAGAATTGTGTACTGAAAATACGATTGACCCAACTCCGTACACATTTGTAATCAATAACATAACAATAGTAACAATTTTTGACGTTCCACACTTATTAAAATGCACCCGAAACGCTCTACTACGATGTAAAATTAAATTCAGGCATAATAAGACAGCAAAATTTGAATACATACGTCAGGTTTTTTATTTAGATCAGACGAAAAATTATAAGACACTTTTTAAATTACATCCAGGAAATTTCAAATTTCAGGATAGCTTCGTCAAAATAAAAGTCAATATTGCTGCACGACAATTAAGTCATTCTATCGCTTCATCAATTGAAGCCTTTACTATCAGTGGAGGATTACCTGTTGAATCATTAGAAACAGCAGAATTTGCTGAATTAATTGACAACCTTTTCGACTCGTTAAATGGTTGGACTAAGTATCCAAAAGATGGCAAACAGTATAGGTGCGTTTTAAGAAATGATTCGTCTCATTTGGAATTGTGGAACAAATTGTTGCCAGAAATTACTGATTAGAAATTAATAGACTTAAAGACTGAAAAAGATGTTACAACACAATATAAATTCACGAAAAGTTGGATTATTACAATTCGCAGTGTTATATATTATGGGAACAGCTTAAAAATCTTGGCTTTGTGAATATTTAAATTTACGAAATCTTAATCAGGATCTACTTGAAAATCTTTTTTGTGAGATACGACAACATGGTGTATCGAATTCCAATCCCACCTGCTACCAATTTATTGCTGCTTTGAAAACAGTTGTTTTAAACAATTTAGTTACGCCAGTATCCAAATATGCAAACTGCGAAGATGAAAATTCTAAAAATTTAGAGAATTTTTGTTCTTTTTTAAATAACAATTCCAAAGAAATACCGCTCGAAGAAAGTGAACTATTCGTCGAGGCACGAACTTTGGAATGGATCAGTTTCGACGAGTTAGGTGTTCAAGATTGTTTTGCCCTTTCATATGTATCAAGCTATTTTGTTAAAAAATTGCAATTACCAGACGAACATTGTTTAAATTGTCAAAATGATTTGTTTTCGACGCAATGTCAACATCACTTGTTTACAGCTTTCAAGGAACATACAGAAAATGACTCTTTGACGTATGCAAACGATCGGGTACTTACACTAGTCGAAAATTTGCATAATAGATTTTATCATTTTTTAGATGAAAATGGACATATGTCTCGCTTAGAATCGGTTTTTAAAACTGTATTCTTTTCAAACTATAGTAACAATTTCTGTGATGTCCATCGCTGTGATAACTTGACTATTGATAAGGCTACAACGTTTTTAATATTTAAATATATTAAGGATCGTAAACGATTACAAGCATTAAGTTCTGGACATTATAAAAAAATTAAAAAATTTCAATCAATCTAACAACATTTTCTAATTTAATATTTATGTTATTATTAATACTTTTGTACTTGATTATTGTTTCCGGACTTGTGCTTTTAGGCTCGTATTCAGAAAAGCCCGCACTTTTATTGATAAATATGTGCTGTTTTGTCTTAAATTCTACAGTATTCAAAAATTATATATTTTATTTTATATTGGTATCCAATAAATATTATTATTATATCTATGTTGATTTTGAATTTTATTTTCAACTATACCTAATTTATGTTAGAAATTTAATTTTTTTTTCATATACATATTGTTCTATATTATAGGTGAACACGATTTAATTCTATTTTTTAAATTTGTTAAAATCACATGTTTATAAAAATGGATGTAATTGAACTGACTAACAGCACTCTCCATTTTAAACGTTTAAGAGTCAATTGCATTAACATAGATTAATTTTAATCTTGGTTTAACTTACTTTTTATCTTTTTCTAGTTTCAAAAATTGGAGAAAGATAAGGAATAAGTTAAATCAAGATTAAAGTTAATCTATGTTAATGTCCACGTCTTGAAAATATGAATGTGATATATGGTACGTACATTTATATATGTAGTACTAGACCTAACCACTAGGAGCGTGGCGATCGGACTTTGTTTCCTTCGTTTAACACGGAGCTTGCTCTTCTCTTTATATATGTTCTGTGGCCGTACCTTCAGCAATAGTAGGTCGGACGCGCGTATTCTGCTATGTGTCGTTAACTATTGCTATATGTCTCGTTAACTATTGCTGA
>NW_017300286.1:3160-4621 GCF_001594075.2 Trachymyrmex cornetzi
GAAACTGATTGTATATAATATGTAACCATGTAGTATTTCAATAGTGCCAGAAGCGTCTATTTTGACGGTACTGATTCGTAGTATCATACGCATGTTATTGTGTAATAGTTTGCCATAAATGCCAGAAGCGTCTATTTTGACGGTACTGGTTTGTATTATAATATGCATGTTATTGTTTATTATAAATATCAGAAGCGTCGACGATACTGATAGAATAAATCTCAGAGACGTCTAATCAGACGATACTGATAAAAATACCAAAAGCATTTGTCTTGACTGTAATGGCAAAATAAACGCCAGAAATGTCTATTTTGACGGTACTGATTTGTATTATTACATGCATGTTATTGTTTGTTATAAATGTCAGAAGCGTCTATTTCGACGGTACTGATAGAATAAATCTCAGAGACGTCTAATCAGACGATACTGACAAAAATATCAAAAGCGTTTGTCTTGACTGTAATGGCAAATAAACGTCAGAAGGGTCTATTTTGACGGTACTGGTTTGTATTATTATATGCATGTTATTGTTGTTATAAATGTCAGAAGCGTCTATTTCGACGGTACAGATAGAATAAATCTCAGAGACGTCTAATCAGACGATACTGATAAAAATATCAAAAACGTTTGTTTTAACTGTAATGGCAAAATAAACGCCAGAAGCGTGTATTTGAACGGTACTGGTTTGTATTACAAAAACTTTGATCGCAATGCAAGCTCTACAAGTATGGAGAGTGATGCTATTGTTGAAGGGTTTAAAAATAGCATTGAAATGCATGAATTGATCTATAGAACGATCATCGCCGATGGTGATAGCAACGTATTTAAGTCCATTATTGATAATAGATCGTATCAGGAGCAAATGACAACAGTGAGCAAAATAGAATGTACAAATCATTAGCTTCGTAATCTATGCAAAAAATTGAAAGTCATCTCAGTAACGGCTGAGTCAAAGATATGCGTAGAAACCGTTTTTATATAAAATACCGAAATGTTGTGAAGAACATAAAAAGATTCGGAAAGCCGTTTTAGAGACAGTTGTTCCTCTAATTTTGATTTTTAGTGCCGCCAGTCGGACACCTAGGTTAAATACTGTAACTTTCAAGTCTCACATTTCAATAAAAACTTAATAAAAAAAAATAGTTTTGAAAAGCTACACCAGCTGCTAAACTGTAGAATAAAAATAGAATGTGTCATTAAAAAAAAAAAATGTGACCTTGATCTGATCTTAAAGACGCCATCCAAGGTCAAAATAATATCAGTAAATAGCTCCTTTAAAACCTTACAACTTTGGTATGAAACGTTTCATCTAAAAACGTTATTTAAAACCCTTAGCATAAGGATAACCGTAACTGAGTCGTAGAACGTGAATCATAGTCATAGGTCATAGTCAACGCACTATATTTTGGCGTACTATGTATATACGCCGATACAAGTACAATTCACATTTCTTTACGATTA
>NW_017300286.1:4796-5324 GCF_001594075.2 Trachymyrmex cornetzi
TTACAATAAGTATATTTTTACTAAGTGAACACTCTGACTGTGACATAAATACATCTTCCGATGCAAACATATATTTGAAATACATGTATACACGTGTAATGTAATAACACTTTCCTTTATTCCCAATGCCATTTTAATTTAGGATGTAACGTGTATTGTCAACTCATAGGTACATCATACATACATCTATTCCATCTCTTTTTTTACGTCTAATGGGCCTTCTATGCCATTAGTCATATATCAGAAGTCAGGTGTTAAAAATTGACAACTATAATTGGTCAATTTTTAGCTTCTGACTTCTGATTTATGACTAATGGCTTATTGTAGAACGCCCATAATAAAAAGAAATAGAAGTTACTCATATTTATATATTCAGATATAACATAGATATATTAGTGAATATTAGAATTATATTTTATGTTCAATATAATGTACACGCATTACAAAACATAAAATATATTTCTAATTCATATCCACATATGTGTAGCTACTTCATCTCTTTTTGTTACGTGTAACAAAAAAAGATAC
>NW_017300287.1:0-3819 GCF_001594075.2 Trachymyrmex cornetzi
CCTTCTTAGCGCGTTCGGGAAAAAAGAACAAACTTGAGTTAGAATCCTCCCTATATTACTACTCGCGTAGAAAGCGAACGCGGGGAAAGCACATCGGTCGCAGCCACCGACGTGACAAAAGTAGGGCCCGTGAATCATTTACTGCATTCCATGTTCAACCAAATCGACGTGTATTTCAATCAAAAACTCGTGTCGCCACCAAACAACGCTTACGCTTACCGCGCGTACATCGAGGCGTTATTAAATTATGCTTCACCCGCAAAAACTTCCCATCTAACCTCTTGCTTATGAGGGACGCGGATATTCCCGGCTACATGGACGACACGTTAGACTCGTCAAATCCAAATACGGCACTCGAGAGACGCGCGAAATACATTCAAGGAAATCGTGCGCTAGATCTCGTAGATCACCTTCACTGCGACGTTTTCAATCAAGATAAATTTTTAATTAACGGTGTGGAAGTTAGAATGAGACTCGTACGCTCGAAAGATTCATTTTGCCTTATGGAGACTAGAATGTCAAAAATACGTATTCTCGATGCCAGTTTACTCGTAAGAAGAGCAAAAGTAAGTCCGGGTGTGCTACTCGCACACGTTAGAATGCTGAGTAAAACTACCGCCAAGTATCCCCTTACGAGAGTCGAAGTTAAAACATTCACGATACACGCCGGTGTCGTGGGGGAATCGATAGACAATGCAATACTCGGACAGTTGCCGAAACGAATAATAGTTGGCTTTGTCGATAACAAGGCGTTTAACGGTGATAGAAAATTGAACCCGTTTAATTTCAAAAATTACAGAATAAATTTCTTTTCGCTGTACGCCGATGGCATACAAATTCCCAGTAGGCCGTTACAGCCAAATTTTTCGAAAGACGAGTCGCTCTACGTTGAAGCTTATCACACAATATTCTCGGGAACTGGCATTCACTTTCTGAACGAGGGATATAATTCTATAAGCAGAGACGATTACGCCAATGGTTACACTCTTTTCGCTTTCGATCTTCCTCCGGATCTATCCGCTAATTGTGCAGGACAATGGAATCTTGTGAAACACGGAAGCTTACGATTAGAAGTGAGATTCGAAAAAGCTCTTTCCGTGACTATCAATTGTATCGTCTATGCAAAGTTCGATAACGTTTTAGAAATCGATTCCTCGCGTCAAGCAGGGTTGTTATGTTTAAAACATTTGTATTTAAAACAAATGTTTAAAACATGTTTTAAACACTGTACTGTTTTAAACAAGCATATGTTTTAAACAGATTTTAAACATGTTTAAAACAAGTGTTTAAATCATGTTTTTTAAAAGGAAAATAAGGAAATACGGATTTTAGGCTAATAATATCTTTATACATTTATATATAATAATATACTTTTTTTGTATATAATGTAAACATAAACATATTTATATATATTAAATAACATTGGTTATATATATATATTAAATAACCATGAGAATTAAAATCAATAAAAACAAAAATTGAATAAAATTAAAAACCCAAAATCTTGATTTAAAAACTAATTTGGCAATAGTTTATATTTATTTTTGACTTATTCTGAATTTTTAGAATTTAAACTTTTCATAATAGATATCAATTTTGATACTTTTTCTATTCCTAGTCTATTGCGTACTTTACTGTGTATAAAGCCAAAAGTGGAAAATAATCTTTCAATGCCTGCAGAAGATGCGACAGCTGTATGAATTTGCATTGATAAATCAAACATAACATTATTCATGCTGTTTTGGAGAGAACGCCACCATGATATTGGACTGACATTTTCTATATTTTCAGTTGAAAATAAATATTCTCTAAATGGTGAACTTTTTGCTTGGTACTGTATTATAAATGGCATTGCTTCAGGATAACGTGAAGATGCATATTCCAATGCCTCTTCTACTTGATCTTGATTTAATTTCTGACCTCTAAAACGATGATCTAATAAATTGGCCAAGTAATGATATGGCGTTATCGCCATATCGAAACGATTTTTAAAACATTGTATTTCAAATTCAGTAAAGATTTTTTTGGTGCTTTGTAATAAATTTAACCAAATTTCAGTAGCTTCTCCAATAATACACACCTCACTTTGAACTTTATCCAATGCAATAGAAATTTGTTGCAATTTAATTAAATGATTCTGTACATTAGTTTTTAAATCAAGATTTTGAACTTTAGTACATATCTCTATAACAATTACTGTAATGTTTTCAGAACATACTTTCGCAAGAATGTGCCAGTTTTTCAAATAAGATTCATAACAATCGGCTAAACTATTCCAACGTCTATCGGTAAATTTAAAGCAGTACCACCTTGTTTATACTTCGCTGCTGGGAAATGAATATTTCGGAAATATTTTATTATTTTCTTTATCTCCTCTTTCAAATGTGGCATATCTATATCTTTGGCCAATAAATTCAAAATATGCGCCGAACAACCATATGTTATTATATCTGATAAATTTAACTCTTCGCATTCTAAGAGCTGATTTCTCATTTTAGTCATATTACTTGCATTGTCAGTAACGAAACTTCTAACAGAGCAATCAAACTTTTGACAGGTTTTTATTGCTGTTATAGCTAAATTTAATAAATAATTTACTGTATGTCTATGTTCTGTCGTATCGATGCGCGTCGCATATCGCGTATTACGCTGATGTGCCGGAGCTATAAGAATTATATCACCGAATTCACCGATGATTATTAAAACGGTCGACCAAAAGCATTTTAACTTTTAACAAAGGGGTCGCTGGAAACACTGAAAACTGTGAAAATCCGGTCGTAATCGAAAAATATCTCATTCTTAAGATCTTAAGATGATCTTGAAATTAGTTGAAATAAGAATAACCTATAAATGTCAGATGTTTTAATAATGTAAATAATTAAATAAATGTAAATAAAATTAAATAAGTAGTTTAACTAAAATTAAATATATTTTAAACAATATTAAAAAAAACATGTTTTAAACTGTTTTAAACATGTTTTAAACATGTTTTTTTTAAATATTGTTTAAAACATATTTAAAACATTAAAAACATATTTTGAACAAAAAAAAACACAGTGTTTTGTTCTTTAAAAAAAAAACATGATTTTTATCAACCCTGGCGTCAAGTCATTGTCGACTTTTCCGGTTAGCTCTATACCTTTCGTGAGAAAAATATTTTCCCCCCTACTACACATTATTTCTAATCCAATTCCACGTGAGATGACGAAAAAAGCTTCAGTCTTGTTCGTGACACTGACGCTGACGTCTCGTGACATAAAAAGAGTAGCAAAAATTTGAATATATAATGGATATAGTCATCGACATACAAGGTTTTCGCGATGTCGAAAACAATTTTATTCCGAAAGAAGTCGCGGTTCTTGCGATTAATGCGATAATCACCGGGCACTGGATTATGAGACCACCTTATCCATTTGGAGAATTACCCGAGAGAGCAAGACGAGAAAACAACTGGCTTACACGAAATTATCACGGAATCGAATGGTTCGACGGAGACGTTAATCCTGTATACTTTACGATACATTTGCGAGCTATTACACGACACGCACGGCACATCTATACCAGAGGACAAGAGAAGTCACGTTATCTGAGCAATTTACTCTCCAGAAACGTATATAATCTGGAAGGAATTTCTCAGGCTTTCAAAAATCTGCCAGATTTCGGAGGTTGCGGACAACGTTGCACACACCACGAATTTCGAACCAACGTTGGATCTCATTGTGCCTTACGCAACGCTTACAAATTAAAACGTTGGCTAGCTATACGAAATAGCAGCGATTCGAGCTACGATAGTCTTCCTTCAGAAAATTGCAGCGAAAG
>NW_017300287.1:3972-4208 GCF_001594075.2 Trachymyrmex cornetzi
CAGCCGAAGAGAAAAAAGATCTTCCAAAATTCGACTCGACGACTGATAGTTATAAAACTAACACTAGCGTTTCGCAAACGTCTAGTATTTTTGAGAACTCTACAACGCACGTACTGGCAAAAGAGGTAAATTCTGAATTTACGCATACATTTCCTCTCTCACGCTCACCTACGCCGAAAAATGAATTCACTGGAAGTTTTAAACGCCTTACATCATCTCAGTGTCCGACATGCGGG
>NW_017300287.1:4376-4665 GCF_001594075.2 Trachymyrmex cornetzi
TCGCCGAAACTCCACCACGTATCGCTGGAATACGACGACGCTGCAAGGAATACTTTCTCAAACTGGAAGCGGACAATACTGCTGTGTATTTCTATATTTTATGTGTAATGGTTATAATCTTAGCCAGTTTCTTAGTCTGTTTACCTCTGATTATAAACGCAATGATCGATTGATTGCACAGTTATTTCATAAATTTTTTCTTCGTTGTAAACATAAAAAAATTAATTCTCATGCTGTATGCCGTCATGTTCAATCGTCTACTTTTTTAAAAAGTAAAATATAAAATAAA
>NW_017300287.1:4937-5244 GCF_001594075.2 Trachymyrmex cornetzi
CATTCCTGTTTTCCTCCTGTGCTTCCAGACAAAAAAATCGGTCACATAGCATTAAATAGTAGAAAAATAAATAAGCGATAAAGGAAAACTCTCTTCATTATGTCTAAGCAGGACGCCGAGATGCGAAAAAATGAAGGACCATAAATCATACCCGCATTCCTCTTTGAAGCCTGAACCATTCTCCCTTTTTTCCCCCTGGCAAAAACCTGTCTCGGGGTCCTATTGTCTCCACTTCCATCATTTTCTTGGACTTGGCGGCTTTTCATTTTCACTGTCTCTCTCTCTCTCTCTCTCTCTCTCTCTCTCT
>NW_017300287.1:5262-9286 GCF_001594075.2 Trachymyrmex cornetzi
ACTCTCTCTCTCTCTCTCTCTCTCTCTCTCTCTCTCTCTCAACGCGCCCTCTCCCTCATCAATCGTAGCGTGGGTAGCTATGGCGCGAACCAATCGAAACGCGCCATTTACCTCATTACTCCATCCTCGTGTCACCAAGCAGCCAGAGCGCTCCCTTTTTCCAGACAGGCCCTTCTAGTCGTCTAGGGGGGGAGTGGGGGGGATTTGTTTTGACGTCTAGGAGTGGAGTGGTGGGGGTTTGTTTTGGCGCCAGGAGTGGAGTGGTGGGGGTTTGTTATGACGCTCCGTGGCTGCCCATATACTACTTATCGTCTTCCGTGTAGAGAAGATCGTCGGGAACTCTCTTAAAAATCAACTCGTAAAGACCGGGGGTACCGGCGTATCGTACACCGTCAATAATTATGTTGTCCGCGTCATCCACGTCGAAACGTTTATTGCCAAACATCAATCCATCCCTGTGTAGGTAAACGCCATACACATAATCGCTCTTCTGTTTATCTCCCCTCAGGACAACCTCGACGTACTTTTGGCTCAGCGGGCCCAAGCCGGCTCGCAACGCCTCTCGACCTTCCGACGTTTGCAGCTGATTTTGAACCTTCGTTGCTAGCGAGTCATCCGTCGTTTGGAAAACGACTCTATCGTCGGTACGATTTTGGCGCGCGGGGTGGAGGTTATCGGTTCGTGTGATCGATCATCAAATTTACGCGGGGTCGCGAAACACTCGAACGTCTCGTTCGCTTCTTCTTCCTCCTCTTGTTCCTCCTCCTCCTCCTCCTTCCTCTCACGTTTAGGGACAGACGCTGCATCATCGTCGCGCGACTCTCTCTTTGTCGCGCGCTTGTCGGGGTTGTCGGCGAAAAGTCGCAGCGGCTCGATAAGAGGTTTAAAATGTCTATCCAACGCGATGTCCTCCTCGATTCTACCGGTCTTCAGAGCGCGATGTTTCTTGCGGATCGACTCGCTCGTCTTCTCGATCTCCCTCGCGATTTTTTCACGTTCGCGCACATCTGCCATGTTTGTCCGTGGCTAAGTATCGGCAACGACTGATCGCGTTACGGTATCGCGACCTCGTTAAATCCTTTTCTGTATCGTCCATTTGTGAGCGCACTGTCTTTGTCTATCACTACGAATCCATATTTTTGTTGCCAATAGTCGCGGCGCAACGCGCAAAATTCGTCGTATGACATGTCGGTATTCACATGATCGTTGTAAACGTGTTTCAAGTTGGTACCGTCCTGTTTGAACAGGATCAGGAGGTTCGCGTTGTCGCGTATCAGATGTTTAGGTCTCCTCGCGTACGTCTGACAGAGATAGAAGCAGTCGACGTTCGCGTGGCGACCCATCGAAAAGTATTCTCTCACCGCATCCTGCTTGTCGCATGCCACGTCATCAAAGATAAAAATAGAATTTGGACGCGCCTCGCTCGGTATAGTACTCGGTAGCATTTCGCCGTGCTTGCGCTTCTCCGCGCCGCCTCCCGTCATTCGCGATTTCACGTCGCAGTTCGTGACGCGTATCACCAGCGGTTGCACGAATTTCATGCTCGCACTACGAACTGTGCGCTCTCGACCGCCTATTTAAAGGCGCGTGAATCCGCAAGTCGCGCAGTAATAAAATGTATCTCGCGCTGTGTCATCCTTCCGACATTCTGGATTTGAGCGCTGAGCAGTTACAGTATATACCGAAGGTCATACTGTTACGAGTGTACGGTGACTATACCGACAACGTGTGGAACAAGCTTCCGGAACACGTGAAGATGGATTCGGAGGTTCGAACGTATCGTCGCTGCGACGAGCACTACAATCAGCCGTGGCAACCAACGCACATCGACGGTCCGGCACCGAAGATAAAGGACTGTAGCGAATATCAGCGTCGGGCGGCAGTCTGTTGATCGAGCGATAAACGCGCTTTCTTTCGAGTTACATATCCCGGGCTACCAGTTTTGCGGTCCGGGTACTCCGCTGACGAAGCGATTAGCCAGAGATGATACGGATATAAATCCGCTGAACGCGGCGTGTCGAGAACACGACATTGCGTATTCTCGGAGCACCGATCTCACCGATAGACACGCAGCGGACAATGTACTCGCCGATAAAGCGCTAGGACGCGTCACCGCGAGAGATTCGGCTCTGAGCGAGAGAGCCGCCGCTGCTGCCGTTTAGGCAGCGATGAAAACCAAGACCAAGATCGGCATGGGCATGAAACCGAAGAAGAAGAAGAAGACGACGAGGAAAAAGGCAGCGAAAAAACGGATGCTACCGACGGCGAAACGAGGCGGAATGTTACCGTTTCTGCCAATGTTGGGCGCGCTCGGATCTTTGATTGGAGGAGCGGCCGGTGTGGCGAAAGCGGTAAACGATAGCAAAGCCGCGTAACGTCAGCTTGAGGAGCTGCAACGCCACGATCGCGCGATGGAACAGGGCCGCGAACTGTATCTTGCTCCGCACAAATACGGGCTCGGACTGTATCTCAACCCCTACAAACATGGACAGGGCGTAGCAGCGAAGAAAAAAAAATGTCAAAGAAATGATAAAAATGCCCGCGGGTGCAACTACCAACGTGCAATTGGACATGCTTGCGAAACGAATGCGCGTACCGTATTTTACCATAGAGCTGTTTTCATGCGTAACGCGTTACCGACGAGCGGCTCGCGTCGAAACGAAAGCGGTATCGTGAATCTGGACAATGCGACGGGACTCGGTACTCACTGGGTAGCGTACGCAAAGAGAAACAACCGCGTCGTGTACTTTGACAGTTTCGGTAATCTTCGACCGCCCAAGGAAATGGTGCGATATTTCGGAAACGATGTTACGGCGATAGAGTACAATCGCACTTCCTATCACACGTACGACCAGAGCTTCTGCGGACAGATGTGTCTGCGGTTTCTACGAACGGTCGATGCGCGTGAATTTAAAAAGCTCGACGAGGTGCCGTGAAATCTCAGTATTGGTCGAACGCTTTTTCCGTCATGTCGTTAACACTTACACTGAGCGGGAAGAACAGCCTTCTCACGGCGAACTACTTCCCCGCCATAGATTTGAGTGACGGTGATTACGAGCTCGGCCTGATGATTTTTGAGACTTATCACACGATACCGAACATAAACGAATCAAACAATAAATTTTATTTCGACAACGACGACGCAGAAATTACAATTCCTGAAGGTTCGTACGAAGTACGAGACATAAATGAATTTTTGAAACGTGCGATTTTACGGAAACGTTCGCGCCGCGACGCGCTTGAAACCGTTGACGTAGTGCAACCGTTGCGTGGTGACAATAGCAACAATAACAACAACAGCAACAACGATAGCGATGACGACGGTGGAGAATATCCGATTCTCCGACGCTCCGCGCAAACTACAACACGATGAGATGTGAGATTAGATGTGCATACAGAATAAACTTTGGCATGCCTAACAGCATTGGATCGCTGCTGGGATTCTCGTCTAAACGTATACTGCGACCGCGAAAATGGCACGAATCCGACGTGTCGATCAACATAATGAACGTAAACGTTATCCGCGTAGAGTGTAACGTGACCGCAGGCGCGTACAGCAACGGCAAAAGCGTGCACACGATACACGAATTTTCGAACGTGCCACCGGGATATAAGATATCGGAAAGGCCGGCGCAGATCATTTACCTGCCGATCACTGCACGGGGCATTACGGATCTAACGATACGAGTTGCCGACCAGTACGGACGATTGCTCAATTTTCGTGGAGAAATCACCATCAGATTGCACGTGCGACAGCGGCAACGATAACGGGGAGCGTGAGATGCTCGTATTGAACGGAGTGGAGCGCACGCAGAAAGATAACGAATTCTTTACAAGGCCGGTGACGTCACATTCGTTCACCTAGTTGCATCAGCAAGAAGAAACTCAGCGCGTCGAACGTTAAATTTTTACAATCTTTGGGATTCGCGGTACGCCACTTTTGAAATGATTGATATCTTAAATATTACTGGTGAGCCGATCTTTGACGATCGCATTGTCAAGATCGAGACTCACACGTACAACC
>NW_017300287.1:9486-10301 GCF_001594075.2 Trachymyrmex cornetzi
CCGCAACAGAAACGTGGGCATAACTAGCACGCTCAAGAATTACATGTCGCTGACGTATGACAAAGCTTTGATTGCAATGAACGCTGGATGGAACACTAGATCCGACACAGAGGAAAGATATTTTAATTTTTGCGTGCCGCTCAGCATGCTGTTGGGCTTTTGCGAAGATTACAAACGTCTGATCGTCAACGCTCGCCACGAATTGATTTTGATACGAGCGCGCAACGACAACAATTGCTTGGTGGGAAATCCTCTGACGGAGTCTGAAATTGAATTATTTAAAGTACAGTGGCGGATGCCTCACGTTGCGTTAAACGAGATCATTAAATTATCAATGCTGCGAGCATTGGAAAGCGGTCGTTATCTGAGCATGAGTTTTCGCTCGTGGGATCTGTACGAGTATCCTCTGTTACAGAATAAGACAAAGCATTCATGGGCCGTCAAAACGGCGACTCAGCTTGAGAAGCTGCGATACGTTATCTTTGCTTTGCAGACCGGTCGAAAGAATGTCATGTCACAAAATGGTAGCATATTTGACTCTTGTAATTTGAGTATCGTAAAACTTTATTTAAATTCAACGTTTTATCCGTACGACAATTTAAATATGGATTTTGGTAAAAAGAGATACGCCTGTTTGATATTTACTCCCGTTTTCGTAGAGCATATTATGGAATCGATTGCTTCAAAACGCTACTCAACGTGCTCTCATTTACCCGGGAAGGACCTTTTGTGGTCATTGTTTGCTCGCGACAAAACGAATCCGTCAAGAGTGCCACTGTGGACGTACGCATAGAATTTGACTGCAAGGAGAATGT
>NW_017300287.1:10375-11485 GCF_001594075.2 Trachymyrmex cornetzi
ATGTAAATTGCATCAACATGTATTTAGAACTTTAAAGAGAGAGAAAAAACTGGAATGAGGTGCAGTCTCGAAAAGTTGTTCGTCATGGCCATACCGACGTTTGTGGATCTACAAGGATTCATCGTTAATAAGAATTTTATCGTGAAGGAAGTAGCAGTGCTGAAACAGGGGACAGTTCTCACGCATTATATTTTTACGAGTCCCGTGCCATGGAAATTTTTGACAAGATCCGATAAGTCTTGCGCTTCCTGGTTGATTGCTTATCACCATGGATTGCTATGGGAGGACGGGAGGATCCCGTACAGCGAGGCGAAACGCCTGATTACTGCGGCTGTATTTGAAGATGATGCTATCGTGTATACGTCAAGGGACTCGAGAAACGAACGTGGCTGTGGAACTTGCTTCTGGATGATGAGCGAGAACGCGTGTACATCGAGACCTTGGATGCAGTTTACGAAGACTGGTGGTTGCAAAAGAATTTTTTTAAATAAACAATACGTTAACGTATTTGTTATGTATTTCTTTTCCCTTCCTTTGTAATACATGTATAAACGTATGTATGAACGTATGTATGAACATATGTATGAACGTATGTACGTATAAACGTATGTATGTATGTATGTATGAACGTATGTACGTATAAACATATGTATGTATAAACGTATACATGTATGTATGTATGTATGTATGTATAAACTCATGACAAAGAAAATAAGTAGGAAGACGTGATAAAACGTGTCGCGACACGTTCGAAATTCTTGGAAAGAGGGAGAGGGTTTGTCTCCCCTCTTCGATTCCAGAAGTATTACCATATACGCCACAATTTACGCGGATGCAATCAGTCTTGTGATACCCGCTTGTACGAACGGCTGAAAAAATGTACTTCGCCAAAGAGAGCAGCGCATCGTATGACGTGAAAAAGGAATATAACATGTAAGTGTCAACGTTCTATACACAAAAAAAAGAAAACGTTTTTAACATTATGTATGTACACAGTATGGAGCATCGTGCTGTGCGTTTGCTAAGCAGACGTTACAACCTGACGAATACGGGCTATAAATTTTTGGAAATTGGAATCAACGTTGGTCCACCGAGTTACGTGGAGATCGC
>NW_017300287.1:11587-13108 GCF_001594075.2 Trachymyrmex cornetzi
AGCGTTGGGCCGCTAACCGTCAGAGTTTGCATGATGAATGACGCTACGCTCGTACGTCTCGATTCTTCGTCCGTACGCATGACGATGACCGAACGACGCTACGCCGCATGTTCGAATTTGACGAGTGTATCAATATAACGTTTGAACGATTAGCCCGACTCGTCGATACGGTTGATATCAAGTATACGCGATTCTCCAATATCACGTCTGAGAACGCTATACGCGATAGTGACATCTTCAATGGATATCAGCTCATCGATTGCGAGCTATTAGCTTTGGTTTTGGTACGTACAAAAATCAGTGTAATAAGATGTGAATAACAAAAATTTTCGTTCGCATCACAACATATGGACTTTCTTTTACTCCCTATCCTTTGTCTCGATGTGCTAGTATAAAACTATATTGAAAAAACTAGGTCATAAAACTGGGTCATAAAACTGCATAAAAAAAAGGGACTTTCACTCTATTGAACCATTTCTTCCGTCCTTTCTTCGATATCGCATTACGCGCTCCGACATCGTCGCGCTCCGACATCGTCGCGCTCTATCTTTTTCTAACAAGCAAGCCCTTGTTACCTACGCATTTTTTGCAGTGTCTAGAATTCTATAGTTCTATAGTCTACGAACACTTATGATCGTTCCATATGCAGTGCAAATGCAAATTCATCCTGGACAGCCTCGCTATAGCAAAGAATGCTCCTCGGCATCAGTCTTCTACCGAATCTTGACCGCGCGCGATATTAGTTGAGAGTGTCTTAAAACGTGAGTGGTTTTTATAAACGTGCAAAAGTATTCTACCATTTAGCATTAATGGTAAAATACTTTTGCACGTTTACGTGACCGTGGAAGTGGAAGTGACAGTGCGGTTTTTTATAGAAAAAAATTTGTGTTAAAAACTGTTATTGGTACCAGCCTACGCGGTCTCTCGAACGAGCGTTCTTTTTTTATTCGTTGAAGCTTGAGCCGAACAAGCAAAAGATGAATAACCTGAAAGACGTATTACACATTTCATATGAATATCCCGTAAAGGGGGTAAGTTTTTTCTTTGTACGATAGATTTTTTATTTTTAAATTTTTAAATTTTTAAATGTATAACGTTTTTCTCCAGCATGTCGTTGTCGACAACCAACGTGTGGTGCGGCTGCAATTAGCCAGGGAGTTGGGGATCCTCAAGATCCCGTTGGTAAGATTATTATAAATTATTATAAATTACATTCTAATTCTAATTCTAATTCTGATTCTATTTCTAACTTAATTTGTACTGTTTTTTTTTTCAGGAGACCCATCGCAGCCTGGTATGCGTTCAGGGATTTATCAACATATATAATTGGGTGACGACGCGTGCGGAGAGGCAGGCGGAACAATTGTTCAAGAAACAATTCATGGACATCTGGGACGACTACAGTCTGTTCCTGGCGGAACTATTTGGCTTCCAGCCGTACGAGGATCCTGAATCCGAAGAATGGTGGTGTAAGTATATACATACATATATATATATATTTTTTTTCAATTAAATATTTTT
>NW_017300287.1:13273-14709 GCF_001594075.2 Trachymyrmex cornetzi
GGGGAAACCGGAGCCGATTGTCACAATTTTTGATTATTGATTTTTATTAAAAAGTGGATGCCCGATTTTGAAATATTACATACGTTACGATATACCTACATCCTTTAGATATTAAAAAAAATATATATATCATTCATGAATTCATCATATCATAAAAATAAGTTATTTAATTTTAAATAATGCTGCGAAAAATATGACAATTAACTCAGTGTTCTAGGTCACACGTCCTAGGATTGGCAGTAGCATATTTGTTTCGGACAACACAATTTTTATTTTAATATTAGTTCTATATTTTGAGAAATAATAGTAATTATAGTACTAACATAAATAAAATAGTTATTTTAATCATAAAATATGCAATTTGTTTTTGTGTACCATAGTTTCTATATGAAAAATGAAAAAACATATGTATAAAATATATTTGTAAGTATATTCTCTGAAAGTGTGTCCTCTAAAGATATTAAAATTAATTGTCATCTAACCTCGTCTCATACTTTTTTGGTTAATCTACCCCACATAGCCATTTTTTAATAAAAGAGATTATATTCACAAACTTAGTCAGAGTAATAATTACTTAATTGTAACAAAGATCTTCTAAGATATGTCATTTTCTATGAAAACAAAGATATTACAATAATTTATCAATGAAGAAAATATTTTATATATTCTAATAAAAACACAATTACTTGTCAGTAGAAAATTGTTTCATAAATTAATTAAGGGGATGCTACACCGATTACCGAACTCGATCAAGGTCGATAGTACAGACTTTTTTTAATTACAAATTCGATAATAGTGATGACATCTTTGATTCAGTATTTGTATTATATTATATAATATATATGTATATCATTCTGTCTTACTCAAACGCATACATCTGTTCTTTTATCTAACATATGTTCGCATCTTCTATAGGTCACAAGACTGTGCAACTCATAGACATATAAGATAGACCCAGCATCCGTATACTTTTCTATAGTATATGCTGGGTTTGGCAGAACGGTGCGAGAGGCAAAATATCGGGGCAACCTGTCCTTCTCTGCGCGCGCATCTTGACAATCTTAACAAAATCAAAATGGCTGCCTACGTTAGAATTGTCTGTATTCTTTGCACCCATTATTAATAACTGTTAGTATTGTTTCTTTTGTAAAAAAAATTGAATATGGAGACGTGCAACGCATGTGGGTATCAAAAGAAATTTGAAACAGGAAAAAATATTCTTTCAGACGTAAATAAAACATTTTAACCTCTACTTATGTATATGCATACAATACGTACGACATATGCTTCATTTAAGCGTAACAGGATATTTTTTCCTTGCCCATCAGAATACTGGGTGACGCAAAGTAACACAATGGGCAAAGAATCCAGACGATCCTAACGTAGTCAGCCATTTTGATTTTGTCAAGAATGTCAAGATGCACGCGCAGAGAAGG
>NW_017300287.1:14897-21212 GCF_001594075.2 Trachymyrmex cornetzi
ATCTGGCAACACTTAACGGCGACCTTCCCACGCCTTCCCCGCGCTAAGAGTACCCCCCGCGCCGACGAGTTCCCCCCGCGCCCCGCGCTCCCTTCTAGCCCCATTGGTTAGAAAACCCGCCTAGCCTATCTACTGTAGATGCCCGCAAATATTTGAGTACTTAAAAATAATGGCGTTTACAATTTAATGTTTATTTTGAAATTTTAATTTGTTTTGAAATTTTTGTTTGTTTTTCCGAAATTTTTATTTGTTTTAAAAATTTAATATTTATTTCTATTCTTATAATAATACTTCCTCCATTGTACGTAGGGTCTAAAGGTGAAATCACACGGTGCGGAAAAGAAAATATGTCACAAAAGCAACCAATCAGCTTTATTCTGCGTTATTCCGAATAGCGCTAATTGATTGTTTTAATGGGCGCATTCAGTTGAGTGCGAGTGCCATGCTCGCTGTTATTGATGTATTCTTTTAGCTCATCCAATCAGAATTTTAGATCTAGAAGAATATACCAATAACAGTGAGTGCTCACTCAACTGTTGAGTCCGCTGAATGACGCATTCTTTGTTCCGCAATCATTTTTCGCACCGTGTGATTTCACCCTGACACGTTAACTATCAAGTTGAGATTAACACTCAACATTCAAGTCATCAATAACCCTCAAGTTGAGAGTTATACTCAGGTTGAGCGTCCAAAATAATCATTAATTGAGTGTTACTTTGAGTGTATTTTTTCAGTGTTTATTAAAGTATAAACGCTCAAATTTTAAGAGTTTTTTCCATAAGGGTATAGCGTGTTCACTCAAACTTAAGTGTGAACACTCAGTTATTGAGTGTACAGGGTGTTACAGATACATACTAGGCAGTACAACAGGTTGCGTGGCAAACTGCATGGGCAGATGAGGTTTTATAGACAATGACAGTGACTTGATAACGTAAACTTCATAATATAAATAATAAAACTTTGTAGTATAAACTTTATAATGTATAAAGTCACTGTCATTGTCTGTTAAACCATGCTTGGCCATGCAAAGTTTGCCGCGCAATCCGTCGTACTGCCTAGTATGTATCTGTAACACCCTGTACACTCTCAATCTTTTAATGTATACACTTAATTTTAAATATAAACGCTCGATCTTTGATTGTACACACTCAATGGTTGAGCGTAAACACTTAATCTGCAGTGTAAACACTCACAATTTAAGCGTATATACCCTTTGATCGTAAATTCCCAAAATTGGGTGTTAACACTCAAAAAGCTTACCAGTATACCCTTATGAAAAAGATTATCGAAATTTGAATATAAATACTCGAATTTTGAGAATCTTTTTTATAAGGGTATACTAGTAAGCTTTTTTGTATAATATTATGTAAATATAATACTTAAAATACTAACTTATATAATGAGCTATTGATAGATAATATAATTATTCTCAGAGGATAATTTTCTTTATAGACTTTTGGTGTCCCATACCCTTACGGAAAAAACTCTTAAAAGTTGAGTGTTTACACTTTAAAAAACACTAAAAAAATACACTCAAGGTAACACTCAATTAATGATTATTTTGGACGCTCAACCTGAGTATAACTCTCAACTTGAGGGTTATTGATGACTTGAATGTTGAGTGTTAATCTCAACTTGATAGTTAACGTGTCAGGGTGAAATCACACGGTGCGAAAAATGATTGCGGAACAAAGAATGCGTCATTCAGCGGACTCAACAGTTGAGTGAGCACTCACTGTTATTGGTATATTCTTCTAGATCTAAAATTCTGATTGGATGAGCTAAAAGAATACATCAATAACAGCGAGCATGGCACTCGCACTCAACTGAATGCGCCCATTAAAACAATCAATTAGCGCTATTCGGAATAACGCAGAATAAAGCTGATTGGTTGCTTTTGTGACATATTTTCTTTTCCGCACCGTGTGATTTCACCTTTAGATCCTACGTACAATGGAGGAAGTATTATTATAGGAATAGAAATATATATTAAAATTTTTTTTTTTTCAAAGCAAATAGAAATATCAGAAAAACCAATAAAAATTTCAAAACAAATTAAAATTTCAAAATAAATATTAAATTGTAAACGCCATTATTTTTAAGTACTCAAATATTTGCGGGGGTCTACATTCAATATTTTGGCATTTATTTTAATCATGGAAATTAAAACTCACATAACTGTTAAATTTATATACTCAATTTTGAAGACACTCAAATGTTTAGGATTTACGCTCATTTATTGCGTGTCATACCCAAGTGTTGAAAGTAACCTTTAGATGTTTAGTGTATAAATTCAAACTTGAGTGTGAACGTTGTAAACGCTCAATCGTTGAGTGTATATATTCAATGTTTTAGTATAAACACTCACAATTTAAGTGTAAACGCACAAATTTCAGACTAAACTCCCAAAATGTGGGGTTTACACTCAAATTTGAGTATAAACACTGAAATTTTCAAAGTTTTTTCCGTAAGGGATAGGCTCTCGGTAAAATCTCATCAGTTATTAGAATTTTTTTATATCTAAAAATATCAATATATATGTCCGCCACTCTTCCATTTACCATGCCTTTGAGATCATTCGTGATTTTTAACATTCTAACAATTTTTTAAATTCTAACAAATGATGGGATTTTACCGAGTCTATAGCACACCAAAAATCCACAGAAAGAAAATTATCCTTTTACCTCTTATCTCATGTCTCTATTCGAATTATGTAATGATGTTTTTTTCACAAAAACTGTTTTCTTATTTAAAAATTCCGAACTTATTGTTCATAGCTTTTCCATGATTAATTGTTTCTAGTTTGATGGATTCTTTGAACTTACGAGTGATTTATCATAATGACACAGAAATGAATTCCGCTGGAGGACAAATCGGAAATCTGCCGCTTTGCGGAATACCTTCGACGGGTTTTTGATTTCTCTGTAATTTCTGTTAATCTTTAGCTAAGATCTGCCCTCAACTGAGATTAATTTATCCTTGTCACTGCTGTGGAGGAGCGTGGCCGACGTGTTCTATTCACGTTAAAGCCACCTCTAATGGTGCTTAATAAATCATCTTTGACACGTTCGGTCGGTAATAACGGATATTTTAACCGAGATTTTACTAATGTAAAATCCAATGATCATATTTGGACCAAATATGAAATGAGTACAAATTGTTTCACACAACATAATATTTATTAATATAATATATTATAGGACCGTACATGTGATAACACAAACTATAGAATCGAAGCCTTACACGGTCTAGCTGGATCTTAATGCTTGTATGATTCTTATGTGAATTTATATACTACGTATGTAGTCCCACAGAAACGCGCGCCGAAAAATTTCCGGTCTTGAAACGCTAACTCTACTAAACTACCGCAGTAATATCACGAGTTAAATTGACTAGCAATTTAACAAATTTTTGATGCTTATTCGCATCTTCGAAACGATCTTAATAATGATGAATAATATATTAAAATCTGTAAAATAATTAATTCTTATTGCGAAACTAGTGAGTAGTTTTTTGGCCAAAAACAATATTGTCATTATGCCTCAGCCACCGTATTCACCAGACTTGGCCCCCTGCGACTTTTTCCTCTTCCCAAAATTGAAAAGGCCCATGAAAGGACGAAGATTTGCGACGATTGAGGAGATTAAGGCTGCATCGTTGGAGGAGCTCAAGGCAATACCCAAAAGTGCATTTCAGAAGTGTTTTGACGACTGGAAAAAGCGCTGGCACAAGTGCATTGTATCAGAGGAGAATTATTTTGAAGGGGATAACATAATTTTGGATGAATAAATGAATATTTTTTTATAAAAATGAAATGTCACCTTACTTTTTGATCACACCTCGTATATTTATATACAGGGTGACCCATTTTAACTTAGACAGCCAAATAACTCGAAACATCGCAATTAAATAAAAAAATGTTTAAAACAAAAATTGTTGGATATGAAGGGGTTGAGTGAACTATGACCTTGACAATGACCTTGATCTTCATTTTCAAGGTTATTTGAAGGTCTACTCTCAATTTTCAAATAGAAATCCATATTTTTGATTTTGAAAGAGCGCAAAATTTTACGTCCAGATGAACTTTCATGTTATGGGTCAAAGTTGACCATAGAGGTCATTTCAAAGACAAATTCCTAATCGAAGCAGAAAGCCAAAAAATCTTGATTTTTCCCGGATAGTGTTTGTGAGAAAAATTGTTGGATGTCGAGGGGAGACCAAACCATGACCCTGACAATGTCCTTGAACCCATATTTTCATGACCATTTCAAGGTCAAGTGGGGATTTTTAATAAAATTTTATGCTACATATATATTGTCTTGTTGTGATTCTTCAGATATTAGCATACCTTACCTTCAAAATCGAAAATTAAACTTTCCATCTGATGGAGTTCCTCTAAGTATCCCTCCAAAATTTTGTCCATTTAGTACCAAAGTGACAAGTGTTTATGTATTTTTTTTAACGTTTGGAATCTGATAAAATTCTGGTCAGTTATACGCCTGCAGAAGTAGTCGATATTCTTATAACCTTTGGTGTATGTGGTAGAAATTACCGACTTACTGCCCGTACTTATGCGGAGTAATTCCCAAATAACCGCCATCCTACTGCTCAACAAATTATGAACATTGAAAGGAGATCTCGTAATAATCCACATCATCGCGAAAGGCGAAAAATAGAGTTCCTAATAATAATGATCCTAAATTGCCCGCAGTTTTGGCTATGGTTCATCAAAATCTCCATATTAGTACCCGTCAAGTAGAACGAGACCTGGGAATCCCTCAAACTACGGTACACAGATTGTTACGATCAGCCAATTACCGTCCGTATCATATTACTCTGGTACAGGAATTAAGTGAGGCCGACTACGTACTCAGAGTACAATTTTGTAGATGGGCTCTTGAGATGTTAGATCAGAATACAGATTTTTTCAGTAATGTTTGTTTCAGTGATGAAGCAACATTCATCAGCAATGGTAGTCTCAATAGGCATAATTGCCACTATTGGTCACCAGAAAATCCACATTGATATCGTGAGGTGCTTAATCAACATCGTTGGAGTTTACACGTATGGGTAGGCATTTGCAATGGCGAAGTCATTGGACCTCATTTTTTTGAACGTACAATTAATAGTCCAATGTATTTGGAATTCCTCGAAAATGATTTGCCAGCATACCTAGAGAATGTTCCCCTTGCAGTTAGACTAAATTTATAGTATCAACAAGATGGTGCTCCTGCTCATTATGCTCGTATTATACGGATGTTTTTGAATCAAAGATTCCCAAATCGGTGGATAGGGCGGGGTGGATCAGTTCTGTGGCCTCCGAGATCACCGGATTTGAACCTCTTGATTTCTTTTCATGGGGATACGTTAAAGATGCAGTGTATAGTGAAGCTCCAACGACAAGATTGAATATGATGGAAAGAATAAGAAGAGCTTGTGAAGCGATAACTTCTTTAATGCTTGGAAATGTACAACGTAACTTTCGCCGTCGATTACTGTTATCCTTAGAAAATAATGGTGCACACTTTGAGCATCTCCTCCATGCGGAGAGAGCTGATAACAATGCAATCTTGTCTTAACTGGTTGGGTAACCCTCGACCTTGCCTTCACTGGCTGGGTCACCACTCGACATTGCCTTCACTGGCTGGGTCACCACTTAACTTTGCCTTCACTGACTGGGTCATCACTCGACCTTGCCTTCACTGGCTGGGTCACCACTCGACCGTGCCTTCACTGGTTGGGGCACCACTCGACTTTGCCTTCACTGGGTGGGTCACCACACGACCTTGCCTTCACTGGCTGGGTCACATACCTTCCCTAGGGGCTGTAGGACCTTGTAGATGGTGGGAAGGCTTAAGCGCTGAACCAAGGTAGCTGTGGGGCAGGGTTTTGCACTATGTGACTGGTGGGTCATCCCTTCACCGAGGTATGTAGCCAGTTCTGTGTTAGGCCCCTTGGTTGTCTAAGTAAGTGCGAACCAACAAACAGCCCAACTCACGCTAGGTCGATTTAGAGGAAATTACTTTTATCCCCAGCATAAAAATTTATTAAAAAGTCCCACTTGACCTTGAAATGGTCATGAAAATATGGGTTCAAAGAATTGTCAGGGTCATGGTTTGGTCTCCCCTCGACATCCAACAATTTTTCTCACAAACACTATCCGGGAAAAGTCAAGATTTTTTGGCTTTCTGCTTCGATTAGGAATTTTGTCTTTGAAGTGACCTCTATGGTCAACTTTGACCCATAACATGAAAGTTCATCTGGACATAAAATTTTGCGCTCTTTCAAAATCCGGGATCAAAAATATGGGTTTCT
>NW_017300287.1:21578-23349 GCF_001594075.2 Trachymyrmex cornetzi
CGATCCATTCATCAAGCCATTTTTTGATATCTTCATAAGAATTGAATCGTTCTCCAGAAAGGGCCGATTGTATGGATCGTAACAAATGGAAATTTGAAGGAGCAATGTCCGATGAATACGGCGGGTGGGGCAGAATTTCCCACTTTACGCCTTCCAAGTATTTCTTGACCGGTTTTGCAACGTGTGGCCTAGTATTGTCATGTAACAGAATCAGCTTGTTGTGACTATTGTCTCATTCAGGTCGTTTTTCTTTCAAAGCTTGATTTAAACGTATCAGTTGTAGTCGATAACGATCGCCAGTGATGGTTTCGGACGGTTTGAGCAGCTCATAATAATATAACACCTCTCTGATCTCACCAGATGCACAACATAATCTTCGAAGCATGGATATTTCGTTGTGGCGTTGATGGACCTGGTTCACCTGGCATCATCCATGCTTTCAAGCGTTTAGGGTTATCGTAGTAGATCCATTTTTCATCGCCAGTTACGATACGATGTAGAAAACCCTTCCTTTGTTGTCGTTGACGAAGCATCTCGCAGATGACCAAATATCTTTCCATGTCTCTCTCTTTCAATTTGTATGGCACCCAATTTCCTTCTTTTTGCACCATTCCCATTGCGTGTAGACGTTTTCCAACAGTGGATCTATCAACATTTAACTCTTTTGACAACCTATCGAGCGATAAACCAGCCAGTTAAGGCAAGATAGAGGAATCACCCAGCCAATTAAGGCAAGATAGAGGAGTCACCCAGCCAGTTAAGGCAAGGTCGAGTATCATCTAGTTATCAACCTCAAGATTTAATGTCTGACCTCATGTTAAAGTCCACTCCATAAGCAAATTTATCTAACTAAATGTTCAAATAATTGACCGTTATTATCAAGGCATAACTGAATGCGATTTTTAAAACTTTTAATGGTTGCAAGAAGAACATTTCTTGGAATGTTGCGACATGCGTTTGTTATGCGTTCCATCATATTTTGTCTTGTGGTGGGTGCTTCAGCGTTTTCAGACAATATTTTTCAGATAGCCCCACAAAAAGAAGTCCAAATTAGACAAATCCGGAGACCTCGGACTCCACTCTACAAATCCACCACGTCCTATCCATTGATTCGTGAATCTGATATTTAAATAGTCACGAACTATCCTGGCATAATGAGGAGGTGCACCATCTTGCTGAAACCACATGCGGACTCTCGTGTGTAGATCAACATTTTCGAGCAATTTCGGTAAATCATTTATTAAAAATTGTTAATAGTTATGACTATTTACATTTTCGTCGAAGAAATAAGGTCCAATCAAGTTTCCATTGACAATACCGCACCATACGATCAAACTCCAACGTTGCTGATGATTCACTTCACGATGCCAATGAGGATTTTCTACAGACCAATAATGGCAATTGTGCCTGTTAAGTTGACCAGTATTATGAAAAGTGACTTCATCACTAAATAAGACGTAATGAAAAAATTCCGGAAATTCCGGAAAAAATTCTTGTTGTATCATTGTTTGTGCCCATCTACAAAACAGACGCCTTCTTTCGAAGTCTCCGGCTTGCAATTGTTGTGTCAAAGTTATATGGTAAGGATGCAATCTATGAACTTTCAATATTCGGTGCACCGTGGATTTTGGAAAATCTAATTGTCTTCCAATTTCTCGTGTACTAATATGAGGATTGTTTGCTATCATACCTAACACTGCAAGCACTTGTGGATCATCTCTCTCTGGTATATTATTTCGTCGTCTTTGTCGCGGACAAACTGGTCTTTGGC
>NW_017300287.1:24316-31405 GCF_001594075.2 Trachymyrmex cornetzi
GGTGACTCCTCTATCTTGCCTTAACTGGCTGGGTGAATCCTCTATCTTGCCTTAACTGGCTGGGTGCCCCATGTGTCCACCTTTTCATGGTGGAGGTGTTGTGGCTTACGATCCGCTCGAGCTATATCAGCTCAGGGTCAACCATGCTAAATGCTGGCCGACAGGGAGGTCCAAACTGACGGACACAAACCGAAAAGAACTATAGAACCTCACCATGGAGCGGTGAAGGAGCACTTGAAGGTAGCATTAAAAAAATCAACTTGATATTAAAATGACCTTGAAGGTAGCGGTGAAGGTCAAGGTCAATGTCATATTCGGACGTAAAATCTTCCGCTCTTTCCACTTCCGGGTTAAAAAATAAGGGGTTCCATAACGGACGTAAAATCTTCCGCTCTTTCCACTTCCGGGTTAAAAAATAAGGAGTTCCATTTGAAAAAATTGACTTGATATTGAAATGACCTTGAAGGTCATCGTCAAGGTCAAGGTCAAGGTCACCATAAGTTAGCCTTGTCTGTACCCTACAACTTTTGTATAAACATATTTCCTCCAAAATGCTTACCATCCAAGATATTCCTATCCGTTATTTAAAATGGGACAACCTGTATTATCAAAAAAGCTTATAAAAGATATCTTATTTTTGAATGTGATAACTTAGAGTAATTTCTAAAAGATCACTTAAAGATATCTGAATATTATCCAATGCGCCGTGTTTAAACAAAAAGATATCACAAAAATGATACCTAAAAATTTCTCAAATTCCATGCCTTTATGATATCCAAAGTATATTAACATATAGAGTTGTATTTATGATGTCTAAAAGAAGTTTGTTATACAGGATGTCCCACGTAACTGTGATCACGATTTTTCCGGAACTTCCGATAATTTGACAAAAATTATTTTGGATAAAAGTTAATCAATGGGCTACAAATTGCAATATTAAAAATTTGAAAGATACTCTTTTTCAGGAAAAAAGTCGAGGTCACCCTAATGTTTTTAAATGGCACTACAGATTTTTTACTTCATAATATTGATGTCAAGACTGTAACTGATGTCAAGACGAATTCAATGACCTGCTATACTATGACCTTGAGATGATTTTACAGTTGTAGGATTAATGAATAGAAACGTTTTCGTGAAAAATTATTTTATTTTTAATAATGAAAAATAGACAGGACTCTTAAATATTAAAAAACTAAATCAACATTAAAAAAGACATATAAGAGTCAACTAAATACTTGAATATATTAGATGTTAAACTTAATTCTTGCCGTTTTTCGTCTCCAAAATTGATTTGTTTCGAAGGGAAATACCTTAATTAAAGTATTATTAATAAAGTATTATTAATTAGTAATAGAGTAGAAAATGGAGGAAATTACTTTGATTAAGGTATTCATTTATCTTCCCTTCGAAACAAATCAATTTTGGAGACGAAGAACGGCAAGAATTAAGTATAACACCTAATAAATATATCACATAAATACAAAGAAATTTAATTAAAGTTTAGATAATCATTACATGTTTCAGCTTATTATTAAACCATCTTCAGATGATCCATAATTATTCTTCAAGATATCTATATACATTCGTTAATTCACAATAGTCCTTGATAAATTTTTGAATGCTCGATGGGTGTCCAGAACCAAAATTTCTTTCTCAACGATTTACAGATCGAAAGCTTGAAATTTCTAGATATTGCATGTGTTGCCAAAAAACTATTAACCCTTACCGTACTAATATGGATAACTAATGACCGAGCGATTCCTGTTCGTGCAAGTTTCTCGCAAGCTCGGTCAACCCGGCGTTTGTTATTGCCGCGTAAAAAAAGTTTGTGATGGGGGGGATCTGTGCGCGGTGGTGCGACCCCGGTCGTCAATCTGCCTACGACTGACGTGCAGTTTAAAGCGACGTGAGACACTAGTGACCCTTGTGAGTATACGATGTTAGCTTTTTTGTGAAAATAAAAATTTTATCAAAATCATTATATTTTATTTTCACTCTAAATTAATGTCTGAATGTTTGTTTTCATTAAAAAATTTTTTTTTAAGAATTATTTATTTTTTAGACAAAATAGATAAAACTGAAGAGGTGAGTCACTTTTCTTTACATATTTATCTAAATGTGTATTAAAATTTACATTTTTTTAATGAAAAAATACATTATTTTACAACAAAATAAAAAAATGCGTATTTTAACTGGATTTTTTCTATATGTCCCTTATTGAAAATTACTCATATTCATGTGTTCAAATAATTCAACTTTTTGTAGAATTCGAAGTTCTAGTATTTTTTTTTCATAGCTTCATATCTAAACTACAAAACCCTGGAGTGATTTTTTTATATTCATTTATTATGAAAAGTTATAATTTTTTAAATCAAATGCCATTTTTTCTCAACTTACGAATCTTTCGGTAATTTTATAAATTATACTACATTTTATTTATTTTCCAAAATGAAAAGTCAATATTTATTCTAGAAAGTTGGAAGTATGTTGGTGAATTTTTAGAGATGTTTTGAATTATTTTGAAGAGGTGAAAAAACGAAGAGATTCTAGTGACCCTGGTTGGTATGGATGAGGCATCAAATTGTAGATGATACGGTAAGAGTTAATATTGATATATGCGAGAAAAACCGTATGATAGATAAAACTTTTATGAACACTCACCGTACATTCGAACATCTCAATGTGATAATCAAAAATTAGTCAAAAATATCAGACTCATAGATAACAGAGTGGTCAAATATATATATGATAAAAAAAGTCGTAGATAATTTGTGAAACAATAAAATAAAACATGCTCGTGAAGTGATAATAGTCCAAAATGTAAAGATAAATTGTAAAAAAAATATAGTTTTCAATTTAAATAAATATTTGAATATAAATATATCACATAAATACAAAGAAATTTAATTAAAGTTTAGAAAACCATTACATGTTTCAGCTTATTATTAAGCCAAAGATAATATTAAGCCTATAAAAATGTCGGTTGACAATTCTAATATTCCGGCACACTCACAGTCTCTACAACAGGAGAATGTCACAAAACAAGATTCTTCGATTGTACATGTCTCTCAAAACAATTTGATTTCTTCTACTTGTAATGAGTATGATCTGTTAGATAACAAAAGTTTATATTGTCATAATACTATATTTCCTGAATCTTTTTCTAAATTAAACGTCACCAACTAATTATCTTCGGTCAGAGAAAGATGGTTTATAAATCTCTCTTCTATTTCCATTCCTTATAATGTTCAGTGTTTTTTGCAATTGGGTGAGAACTTTGTTCTTCCTAATAGAAATAAGAGAAACATTATCTTTGATTGCATTAAGAGCATTGAACATAGTACCCGAAAATTACCTATTATCAATAGAGTGTTAATGAATAGAGGATATAATGGTAATTATTCCGATGAAGGGAGCCAGCCCTGATGACCTTGACCTTAACATATGTTGTCAAGGTCATGACCCTGAGTGACCTCCAACAAGTTTTAGCCGTCGCTCGTTATTCATTAAAAAGTTATTAACAGTTAAAGTTAGTAATTTTCGAGATGTATAATTGTATTATTCCACATACCAATTTTTTAATTCCACCAATTACTTTATTCAACATTATTATTAATAGGATACATTTCACTCATAATATCAAAAAATGCCTCAATTCTTGTCTCCATTGAATAAATCCTTTTAAATAAAAATTCAGCAAGATAATATTTATAATGTGCAAAGGTGAGAGTCGGGCGCCCCTGAAGCAGGGGGGAGGAAGGGTGAGAGTCGAAGGTGAGAATCGGGCGCCCCTGAAGCAGGGGGAAGGGGGGTGAGAGTCGAAGGTGAGGGGAGGATCACGTTTGCCTACAGTTCTGATTGTACACACCACTCATATCAACTGATGCCTAGTAATTTTTCACTAAAGGTGAGAGTCCCCCCCTGCTTCAGGGGCGCCCGACTCTCACTTTTGACTCTCACCCCCCCTAACGAATAACAAGCGACGGCTAAAACTTGTTGGAGGTCACTCAGGGTCATGACCTTGACAACATATGTCAAGGTCAAGGTCATTGGGGCTGGCTCCCCTCATCGGCATAATTGCCGATATAATTAATCAGTCAATTCCTATACTCAACAACATAGTTTCTTTTCCTCTTTTCACAGCTCCCATCGATTATCAAATATCAAATTTAGAATTAGTCACAAAAGAATATCTAAAATCTCATCCAAACATCATATTTACTTACGCAGACAAAGGCAACGTCACATTAGCTTTGGAGAGATCTCTATATAGAAAAGGTAACAGAGAGAGAGAAAGAGAGAGAGAGAGAGAGAAATGCTTGCAGATACTGATACTTATGAAATAGTAAAAAGAGATCCGTGTAATAAACTAAAAACATCATTGAGAAGTGTGCTTGTCAGATGGACAAACTTGTCAGTGTGCTTGTCAGATGGAAAAACTATATCAATGCAGTTCAATACAGACAACTTTGTTGCAGTGATGGATTAGTACTGAGAGCTTACGCCTTACCCAAGATTCACAAACAAAATTATCCTTTTAGAATCATAGTATCATCGACAGGTAGTCCGTTACATCATTTAGCGTCTTTTTTACACCATCTTAATGGAATCCATTCCTAAAGCTGATAGTTTCATTAATAATAGTTTCCAATTAGTCGATATCCTAAATGGAACAAGAATTAACAAAGATTATAAGTTAATATCATTAGACGTTATTTCACTATTCACGAACATACCGATAGATTATGCTGTGGATTGTATTAATGATATCTGGAATCATATTTCAAAGAAATGTATTTTACTGAAAGCTGAATTTTTAATAGCAATACGGTTATTTTAGAATCTTCTTATTTTATTTTTAATAACATTATATATAAACCGAATTACGGCATACCTATGGGTTATCCATTTTCGCCTATCATCGCTGACTTAGTCATGCAGAAATTAGAAAAAACAGCACTTAATATGTTTAATAGTCAAGTTCTTTTTTATTATAGATATGTGGACGATCTGTGTGCCGCGATTCCAGATCAAATGATAGATTCATTTTTTGAGTGTTTTAATTCTATTCATGATCGACTTCAATTTTCTCTAGAGATTGGTGATAACTCTCTTAATTTTCTCGATGTTAAGATAATGATCATTGATGAACAACTAAGATTTGATTGGTATCAGAAACCAACATTTTCGGGCAGGTTCATCAACCTTTTTTGCAACCATCCCATATCTCAAAAAAGAGGAATAATTTTTAATTTGGTGGATAGTGCTTTATTGCTTTTTAACAAAGATTATCATTTGAAAAATATAAATTTTATAATCAATACGATTTTATATAATGACTTGATTTTATTTTTGACACTGTTAACAACAGAATTAATAGCATTCATGAAAGAAATTGAAAGAAAAAGGGCTACGAGCCTAAGAATAAGTTGGAAATAGTGATGTTTCAAAAAATACAAAATAAATATGTCATGTAGTCACAATATAAAATTTTAATATGCCAGCAATGAACAATATAAACAAACAAACGTTTCGATCCCTGCTAGATCATTATCAATGTTCAAAACAATAAAAATAGGACGGTTAAAATATTACAGTTAATATACAGGGTGAGTCATTTTAATATATGGACCCGAATATCTTCCAAATTACGGTATCTACAAAAAAATGGTTTAGATAAAAGTTAACCAGGGCAGAGAGGGTCATTTAATTGATAGGGTTTGACCTTTAGGTCAATTTTGAAGGTTATTTCAAGGTCACGATGGTTTTTTTAAATGGGACACCCTATTTTTGACTGCGTATTTCGAAAAAGCGGAAAATTTTACGTCAAACTTGTGTTATGAAAAAATTGTTTTTGCGACCTTGGAAAGGTAAAAAATGAAGGTCAAATGCCTGAAAAACGATCTGGTGTACTTTTTCTGAAATGACTTGGTTTTCTGGGTAACACAAATGTGCATAATGCTTGAAAAAAGTCAATGAATTGTAAAAGTGTAAATCATTTTGACTAGCTTGACCTTGGGGTCAATTTTCAAGGTTGTTTAAGGCTCATAACGCATTTTTTTATTAGTAAACTCTATTTTTGACCGCAGAACCTGTTTTTTGACAATGGGCTCTTAAACAATGGCACTTAAACAATATGCACTTACATGAGCATAGGGATTTTTTAGTTTTTCGACCTGACCTTTTGAAGGTCATATCAAGGTCAAAAGCACTTTCATCTTACTTTTAGCGTTACCCAGAAACTACGACGTGGACGTAGAAAGTTCTGTTACCTGTAGGGTGCTTGATTATCGTGAGTCCCCTTGCCTCTCACGTCGGGGTGCTTGATTATCGTGAGTCCCCTTGCCTCTCACTGACACTGTAATTTAAATGAATTACCCACGGAGTAATTGTTCAAAATTACCTCCGTTGGCTTCGAGGCATAACTGCAATCTGTTTTGAAAACTATCCACAGTTCTAAGCAGGGTAGCTCTAGAAATGGCTGCACAAGCTCTATGAATGCGGTCCATAAAATCATCTCTTGTGGTTGGTCGTTCAGCAAAAACAACATTTTTCAAGTATCCCTGTAAAAAGAAATCAGGCGACGTCAGATCTGGTGAGTAAGGAGGCCATTCAACTGGACCCCTTCGTCCAATCCATCTGTCATTGTGGCATTTAAAAAGGCACGTACAATGAGTGCATAATGCGGTGCACCACCATCTTGTTGAAGCCACATTCTTGCTCTTGTTGCTAAGTCAACATCTTCTAATAAGCCTGGTAAGTGATCTCTTAGCAACGATAAGTAACTGTGTCTATCAACGTTCTCTCAAAAAAATAAGGTCCAATCAAATAACCATTTACAATGCCGCACCACACCATAATACTCCATCGATTTTGATGATCTATTGGCCTATACTAGTGGGGATTAACATCTAACCAATAACGGCAGTTGTGTCTATTAAGTTGTCCGTTACTACAAAATGTATCCTCATCTGAGAAAAGCACATACCTAAAAAAATTAGGATCATCGTGTAACATTTGTAAAGCCCACTGGCAAAAAGCAATACGCATCAGATGATGATTAGGCTGTAAAGCCTGCGTAAGAGTGAT
>NW_017300287.1:31980-34082 GCF_001594075.2 Trachymyrmex cornetzi
CGCAAACCTCGCAAACCAAGAGCTAAAAAATCCCTATGCTCATGTAAAAAGTGCCATTGTTTAAGAGCCCATTGTCAAAAAACAGGTTCTGCTGTCAAAAATAGGGTTTACTAATAAAAAAAATGCGTTATGAGCCTCAAACAACCTTAAAAATTGACCTCAAGGTCAAGCTAGTCAAAGTGATTTACACTTTTACAATTCATTGACTTTTTACAAGCATTATGCACATTTGTGTTACCCAGAAAACCACGTCATTTCAGAAAAAGTACACCAGATCGTTTTTCAGGCATTTGACCATCATTTTTTACCTTTCCAAGGTCGCAAAAACAATTTTTTCATAAGACAAATTTGACGTAAAATTTTCCGCTCTTTCGAAATCCGCAGTCAAAAATAGGGTGTCCCATTTAAAAAAACCATCATGACCTTGAAATAACCTTCAAAATTGACCTCAAGGTCAAAACCAATGGTACAATTAAATGACCTCCTCTGCCCTGGTCAATTTTTATCTAAACCATTTTTTTTGTAGATACCATAATTTGGAAGATATTCGGGTCCATAGATTAAAATGACTCACCCTGTATATAAAAATAAAAAATTCGCTCTCAATCGCAAGTAAAAATATATAATGAAACTCACAATAGTTAATATGATAAAATTCGCTCAATGTGAGTTGGAAGTTATATGAACGTTGTAATAAGAACCAATGTATGTAATCAGTTATCAGTTGTAAATTCAAAAATTCGTATCTTATACATAGTGTATCAGTGTAATATAAAATTCTTTGTTATTAGACATTGCGAAGAGAGTGGAACAATCATATCTCAAGTATGCTCAGAGACAATATTCATAAAAGAGAATTTATAAAACGGAATAACAAAGAAAATAACATAGATCCTGATAACAATGTATATTTGTGATGCCTTTTATCCCAGGACTCACGGATAAATTCAAACATATGCATAATAATAACATTAAAATTGCACAGCACTAACAAGCTAAACAAGTATATTAAACTGCAGAAAGATAGTTTAGAAGAATAAAAAAAAGTAACGTTGTCTATAAGATCTGTTGCAATGAATGTGATGCATCCTATGTTGGACAAACGAGCAGAGAATTAAAAACAAGGATATCAGAACATCGCAAACATATTAATTGGAACACAACTACCCGTTCTGTGATAACTGAACATAGAATGCAAACGCAACATGATTTCGATTGGGATAACATTAAAGTTTTAGATGAAGAACCATGTTATAATAAACGTTTGATCTCGAATATGCTAAATATTAAAAAACAAGCGAATAGTCTTGATCTTCAAACTGACACTGAAGGTTTTAATAAAGCATATTTCTATTATAAACAAAGTTTGACACTGGCGCTATTTATGTCATACCATTCTATTGGTAAAATTTAAAATAAAAATCAGTACGTGGCGAGATGTTTTAGTGAATACGTATCTCGGAACAGTCTTTTAAAACTATATTTCTTTTACAATTTATGTTTACATTTTGGACTTTGGTAATTACGAGGGGCACTACTTATATTGTGAGCCTTGGCAACACTGAGTGTTGTCAGGTGCCATCGGACGTTTCCACTAGAAAGTTTGACATTTTTTATCATAACTTTCTTCAGAACGTTTTGTTATTTGAGCGCGATTTGTATTGTTTAGTCACTTGAAAATTGTGTCTCAGCGAAAAAATGGAATTAACTCGTGAAAATTTTCGTGCAATGATTTATTACGACTTTCGACGTGGATTATCAAGACAGGAGTGCATCGATCAACTTACTTCCACTTTTGGCGATAAAGCCCCATCCTTTCCCACTGTGAAACGCTGATATAACGAATTTAATCGTGGTCGCCGTTCGCTCACCGACGAAAGTCGTGAAGGTCGTCCAAAATCAGTTGTTGTGTCAGAAAACATTGATGCTGTGCAAAAACTAATAATGCAAGATCGTCATGTGACATACTGTGAGATTGAGACAACCTTGGGCATTAGTTCCACCAGCATATATGAAATATTGCATAATCATTTAGCCGTGAAAAAGGTTTGTTCTCGTTGGATCCCACATAATCTGACAAAATCTCAAAAAGATGCTCGTGT
>NW_017300287.1:34420-37577 GCF_001594075.2 Trachymyrmex cornetzi
CCGCCGTACAGTCCTGATTTGGCACCAAATGACTTCTTTTTGTTCCCGAACGTCAAGAATAAATTGCGTAGACGATTTTCATCGGCAGAAGAAGCCGTTGATGCGTTCAAAGACCATATTTTAAAAGTGTCTCAAGCGGAATGGAAAAAAATGCTTTGACAAGTGGTTCGAACGCATGCAAAAGTGTATAGATCATAAAGGAGAATATTTTGAAAAACAATAAATGACAAATTATTGTTTTTTTATTATTATTTTTATTATTAGGCTCAAAATATAAATAGTGATCCTCGTATCACTTCACGAGCATGTTTTACTTTATTGTTTCACAAATTATCTCCCATTTTTTTTATATTTATTGGACTATTCTGTTATCTCTGAATCTGATACTTTTGACTAATTTTTGATTATCACATTGAGATGTTCGAATGTACGGTGAGTGTTCATAAAATATTTTATTTGTATTAAATTTTTTATATGGACTATTCTACAGTAGAAAAAGATTTTTGTATCTGCTACTTTTTCACAGACATGGATTCTTGTTTTTTAAATAAAACAACATACAAAACAACAAATTATAAACAAAAATAGGAGCATAACAAAAAAGTAGAACAAAAAATTATAACAAATCTAATGAAAGAAATTATGTAATTACAATAAGTGTCCGAACTGTAAGCCATTTTCTTGTAGGCACAATTCTGCTCTATAAATTTTCATTAGTTGCTCCTATAATGTTCACGGCGAATTTCTTCGCGTGTTGTACGGATTCGCTGTTTTAAATGTTTCATATTTTGACACCGCGTAGACTATTGATTGCAAATGACCCCATAGAAAAAAATCTAGTGGTGACAAATCGGAGGACCGAGGTGCCAAACCACCGTATTTTGAATTTAGATATTGAACAACAATCCGAGCGTTATGAGATGGACCACCTTGTTGGAAATAAATACGTTGCACACATCATTCGGAAGCACTTGCAACAATGTTGGAAGTTGAGAACGAAGGAAATTTAAGTAAGCTGGGGCTGTCAAATTCTGTTCATAAAAGTAAGGTCTAATCAGATGATCGTATACTAGACCACACCAAACATTCACTGTAACTTTCTGTTGAAAATTATGTTCTCGGAACCAATGGAGATTATCCTTCGACCAAAAGTGATGATTATGACGGTTAATTACACTATTATTTGAGAACTTACATTCATCTGTCCGTAGGATATTCTGTAATATTTCAAGATTACTTTCGTATGTGACAACTGGCTATAAAATTTAGCTATAAAATTTAGACGTTGTGAATCGGTTATACGTAAATGTTGTACTTTGGTCATTTTGTAAGGACGATAACGATTCTGTTTTACCATCTTATGAACAGGACTCTTAGATAAATCAGTTTCAGTAGCAACACGAATGGAAGTGTGCGGATTTTCTTCTAAATGTGCTAAGACCATAAGAGTATTGTCTGCAGTTGTACTTAAATACGGTTTGTTCCTATTCTTCTTTTCAAATTCTCCATAATTTCTTAAATTCTTTTCAATGTTATAAAACATTGTTGCACACGGGTGATGTCTCTGTGGGTACCTTGTGGCATACAGAATTGCAACTTCACGTGCATTTCTTTTACATTCACCGAATATTAACAGCATGTCAACTTTCTCATTATAGGAATACAAACTGAGGCTGAACTATGATTTACTCTAACAACAAACTAAGATTGAACACAAGAACTGTTGAAGTGTTCGAGCTACTCTATATTACAAGTTATGTTGATATTTTTTCTACGTACATACTACATACACGTGTGTAATAAATTGTGAACTACATTCGGGAATATCACGAATTCCGAAATGGCTACGTCTGTTCTTCACGTCTGACTGTAAGGTCATCTCAAGGTCATAGTATAGCAGGTCATTGAACTCATCTTGACATCAGTTACAATGTTATGAAGTAAAAAATCTGTAGTGCCATTTAAAAAAAATTAGGGTGGCCTCGACTTCTTTCCTAAAAAAAAATATTTTTCAAATTTTTAATATTGCAATTTGTAACTCATTGAAAACTGATTAACTTTTATTCAAAATAATTTTTGTCAGATCATCGAAAGTACCGGAAAAATCGTAATCACAGTTACATAGGACACCCTGTATATTCAGAGAGCACAAAATCGTCGGAAAGATGACTAAAAGGTAACTTCTATAAACATCTTTTAGTTGTCTCTAAGATTTCTTTTAGTTTTTATATTGTATTTTAGCACATACAACGTTTAATAACATTAGATATCGGAATTAATTTTTATACAAAACAGAACGAAATTATATGACTGTCAACATTATACATCCCATTTATGTGTTCTACAATGCTTGCCCTGTCCTCTGTGTGCAAGAGCCATTATCTTTCCCTTTGAGGGGACTTTTGAGGGAACTCGCTTTCAAAAAATGTTTCAATAGTGTTCGTTATAATACAGGTAATATTTCTCATAATGCTGCATCTTTTATTCTATCCTGTATGATTTTTAAACACGAGAACCTGAACTTCACCACGTTCGTCTGGTGGCGATCCCGCGTTCTGTTCGCGGGTGAACGAATATCAAAAAGGTGAAAAAATATCAAAATAATGGAAAAATTGTTTTTTCATATTATTTTGGTGATACAAAAAGATATTTTTTAGTCGATTTTTTTAACAAAAAGGCAACCAGAGAAAGATGACGAAAAGATGGCTTTTTTAAGTTGTTCCCTTCAATAAAACTAAAAGGCATCTTATAGTCATCTTTTCGTTTTGCTGAAAAGACAACATAAAAACGATTAAAAATCACATATTTTAGACATCTTTTCGTTATGCTTTGGTATTTTATGCTGTCTTAAATTTTATGGATATTAATTTATGAGTCTGTTTTTTGAAAATATTATCTGAATAATATTTTCTAAAATATCAACAAATGGATTTCTCATAAAAAATATCATTATTATGTCTAGTTTCTGAATCAAATAATAGTAGCGCATATGCATTTGCATGGCTCAAAAATCATACAACATAATGACATCTTTCATGAGAGAACAAATTGATGTACTATTTAGAATGATATCATAAAGATAAAAATTTCAAAAAATCTCCGAAATAAAATAAAATATCTTAAAGAATTCTCTTAATAAATAGAGAATATAGGCGGG
>NW_017300287.1:38329-38620 GCF_001594075.2 Trachymyrmex cornetzi
TGCTGTCGGATTTTGCACAGCGTGCGTAAATTTCAGTAACGCGTGTTGCCTCCGCATTGCTCGATTACTTCTTGTAGTCGATTTCTCATATTAATGCAAGCCCTAATTTCTTCCTGCGGAATTCTATTCCAGATTTGAATTAGGATTTGCGATAAGTCTTCGAGACTGACAGTCACTACCGCAGTCACTACTCGCGAATTTTTGGCGGAAAATTCAATTAGACTTCTTCCACATCCTGCAATGAGTCCTGATTTAAACCCCATAGAACACATATGGGACATAATGGCTCCC
>NW_017300287.1:38650-40963 GCF_001594075.2 Trachymyrmex cornetzi
CCTGCATAAGGAAAAAATTTCTTCCTATGCGACGACTCATCGGTAGCACATGAGGTTGCAAAATTTCTTCTACATATCGCACCGCTGTCATTCCTGGTGCTGGCAAAACAATGAGATCGGTGCGTTGATTCACGGTGATTCCTCCCCACACCATTACAGAACCACCGTTGAATGCTCTTATTGGAGCAATGCATGCTCTGTCATATCGGTGTCCCCGACGGCGCCAAACTCGAATTCGTCCATCAGAACCGAATAAACAAAATCGCGATTCGTCGGTGAAGAGCACGTTTTCCTATTGTCTCATTGTCCAGTGAACATAAACTAACGCATATTCTAAGCGAGCACGTCGATGTCTAACATTTAACTTTGGTGCATGGAAACGTCTCCGGGACCTTTGACCTGCCTCATGCAAACGGTTTCTTACCGTTTGATCACTAATTTGACGGCCTTCCATGACTGCGCCCGCAATTCGTCGTGCTGTGAACGTTGGATTTCGCACAGTAAAATTTACAATGTGGCGATCTTCTCGTGCAGTCGCGATGCGTCTCCGACCTTGTCCTCGTCGTGGATGCAAATTTTCCGTTTGCTGATAACGAGACCAAATGCGAGAAACCGCTGATTGATTTATTCGAAGTTGTCTTGCAACGTAAGATTGAGTGAAACCTTCTGTCATGAGCGCAATAATCTGTGCACGTTGATTTTGATTTAGTGGTCGCATTTTGAAGTTCTCACACTTTCCTATCAAATGAAAAACTAAGCAATACGTTTTTCGGATGGTATATACAACACAAATATGAGTAGAAAGTGTTTTCAAACCGTACTATTGCACACAAATATTGTCAATGATTTTCACGGACATTGGCGACATTCGGTACAGTATAAAATTTAAACTACTCCCACGATATAGCGCGCTGGATGCGAGATTAGCACTCTGAGTGCAGAAACTAACGCGTTCTGGGTGCAGAGATTAGCGCTCTGAGTGCAGAGACTGTTATTGTTTCACACTGCATCCGATGTGTGTCGTACGACGCTTTGCAACCAATCAGAAAACAGGATTCCGATGGATTTTGCTTCGTATCATCGGAATTCTGTCGTACGACGCAAATCGGATGCAATATGAATCCAGCATATGAGTCGCATAGCAAATAGTTTTTTCCTTATGCAGGATAACGCACGGCCGCATACCGCAGTCACTACTCGCGAATTTTTGGCGGAAAATTCAATTAGACTTCTTCCACATCCTGCAATGAGTCCTGATTTGAACCCCATAGAACACATATGGGACATAATGGATCGTAGATTACGAAATTTGACAAGACAACCTGTCAGTCTCGAAGGCTTATCGCAAACCCTAATTCAAATCTGGAATAAAATTCCGCAGGAAGAAATTAGGGCTTGCATTAATATGAGGAATCGACTACAAGAAGTAATCGAGCAACGCGGAGGCAACACGCTTACTGAAATTTACGCACGCTGTGCAAAATCCGACAGCAATCTCGTCGTGGTGCATCAGGTAATGATAATGTCGATATATGTAAAAAATACAAGGGTAGCTTTAAGGTGCTGCAACTTCGCGAAAAAAAATCGTAGCGACTTTTTTTTTAAAATTAAAGAGGAAAGTTTGAACTTTATGTCGCTGTATACGGCATTCCCTAAAAAAATTTTACAAAGTCCGTACGTTTCGTTAAACTTTGCAATTTTCAATGTGACAAACACACCCTCATATTTTTGAGAGTTACAATGGCAAGGGTGCATCAATCTTAAAATCTGACTACAACGTCTTAAAGAAGAGATTTCAAGCTTTAATTTAAAAAAAAAACCGTTATCCTACGATAATTTTTCGCAAAGTTATCGTTAGTCAAAGTTGGCCAATTTTTGCCCATAATTTTTCTATGCCATAATTTTTTTGAGCAGTGTATATTGTATAATTATTTGCACTGCGCGATAAGAGCGCGATTTGTCGAGCGCGATAACGCGCGTGTATTAGGACCAATCCAAACGGTTTAAATTCCTCTTAAATGAAATTATTATATCACATTTCATTCAAAGACATTTCCTCTTCCAACTAAAGTTATTTAATTATCCTTCAAAACATTATACAAAATATTATCACAAAATTGCGTTACCTTGCTCAATTTAAGTGCTATCACAAAAAATTAAAGAATTTACCGTATAAAATGAAAAAATTTAATTTAAATAGAAAAATTTTTCATATAGAAACACTTGGCGCTGCTAGATCGAGTAAGAAAAACTATAAAAACAATTTAAAATTAGAATAATAATTAATAAATATAAATAATAAATGTAATTATA
>NW_017300287.1:41063-42620 GCF_001594075.2 Trachymyrmex cornetzi
TAATTTTCCTTATTAATATATTATTTTTATAAATATTACATTTTTTAAGTATTACATTCTTATTTTTCTAAATATTACATTCATATCTTAGTATTATGTTATTATATCGAGATCGAAATCTAGCAGTGCCAAGTGTTTTTACACGAAAAATTTTTCTATTTAAATTAAATTTTGTCATTTTATACGGTAAATTCTTTAATTTTTTTGTGATAACACTTGAGCAAGGTAACGCATTTTTGTGATAATATTTTGTATAATGTTTTGAAGGAAAATTAAATAACCACTACTTTAGTTGGAAGAGGAAATGTCTTTGAATGAAATGTGACATAATAATTTCATTTAAGACGAATTTAAACCATTTGGATTGGAATAGGAAGATTCTTCAATAAGTATACGTATACTTAGGTTTCGTTGCATAAAAATTAAAGATAGTACCATTTGGATTAAGTAAATAATAAAGATAATATCACTTGAGTTTTACTTTTCATTTTGATAGTCGAATTTAACTTGGCGCCAGTTTTGTTGATATCAAATCTTTTATAGGAATGATATCATTAAAGTTAATATTATTTATATAATTTGGTATCCGCACGAATTACATGGAATTTAACTTGGCGCCAGTTTTGTTGATATCAAATCTTTTATAGGAATGATATCATTAAAGTTAATATTATTTATATAATTTGGTATCCGCACGAATTACATGGAATTTAACTTGGCGCCAGTTTTGTTGATATCAAATCTTTTATACGAATGATACATATCATTATAAGAATATCCTTGAAGAAAAAACATCAACTCGATTAACCCTAATCGGTGATTCACTGTCAACCGTAAGTGCTCAATTCTATTAAACAGTAAACGCGATTAGTCATCAGTTCCACGGCTGATTAAATAATTGGCATTGGTGAAACCGGCCCAAATAGTGGTTCTACACGAGAAACATGCATGCTTAGCGAATTTTTTACCTTTTTTTAAAAAGGTATGTTTGTATACGATCATATATACAAAGGATATCATCAACTCGATTAACCCTAATTCGAATTATAAGAATATCCTTGAAGAAAAAATTAAATCTTATATACAAAGGATATCATCAACTCGATTAACCCTAATCGGTGATTATTATGTAATTTGTAATTTAAAGATACGTTTTATGATGCATTTCTTGTCGAGGTTTCCTTGTGGTAAAGTAAATTATACGCCGGTAATCAATATTTAATTTAATTTAAGACATAAATCTTGAAGGTTAGAAAGAGAAACTAATTGTAAGATGCATTATAAGGTTTATTATTTCATAGTAATATAAATAAAAATTTTTTTACAGTAACATAAATGTATAAGAAATAAAAATAGTTTGTGTAACTGTGCCAAATAATGCAAAGCAAGATTATTTGAGACTATTTAGAGCGATTGTTACCAACGCTGATTTAATTAATCGACGATTAACTCAATCAGCAGTAAAGCAAATAGTAAGTCTATATCGTTCTTATTATCTTCGTGATATCCCAGCAAACACAAAGTTACATGTAACGTACTCGTTAGTTGTAATTTCCC
>NW_017300287.1:42708-47612 GCF_001594075.2 Trachymyrmex cornetzi
TGTGTTTGCTGGGATACTTCCATTTCTGCGTTCCTACTTAACTGTGATAACTTCTGTCTATATTAGGATGACTGCTGATTGAGTTAATCGGCGTTGGTAACGATCGCCCTTAGAATACTATAAACGTAGTATAATTATTATATGAATGTATAAGAAATAAAAACAGGGCGTGTAACTGTTCATATTACTGTAAAATAATAAAACTTTATAATGCATCTTACAATTAGTTTCTCTTTCTAACCTTCATGATTTATGTTTTATATATAAACAAATGGAGATCGTTATCGAATAAATTGGTTGTCGTTATCATTTGCTAGCCTAGTTAACAAATAAATTTTTTCATTATTGTTTCCTAACTTAGTGAACTAATTCGTTGCAGTTAAACAGAGATGTAAACCATACGTAAATTTGACAAAGTCCCAAATTTTGTTTTAAAAAAAATGACCCAAATTAACCAAACCGGTTTTCAAAAATAAAGTTTTTAATAGTCTAGTCAGTTGAGATAAAGTCAACGAGTCCCACCAATTTTCAATAGTACCTGAAAATGTATTTCGTAAAAAAATACATAATAATTAGATAATTTGCGGGAGGAATAAAATATAATATTATTTGTGTTTATTACATGCAATAGCTCCTGACAGACTTGGAAAATCGTTCGTTGCAGATAAATAGAGATGTAAACCATACGTGTGTGAATTTGAAAGTTCCAAATTTTGTTCCAAACATCCTTTCGTAAATTCCATTTGAGAAAAATCTTCTTGACGTTTTCTGGGGATGGATTCATTAATTATTAAATACATATTTTATAAAATTTTACATTATGTTAGAATTCTCTTGTCTCATTCCCCACCACACTTGCGATCTAATCATATTCTGCGTTACCAGTAACGCGTGCTCCTGCCCATAGGCCTATAAGCAACTCAACTTGCTGAGTATATTACATAGAGGCATGCTTTACTAGTAATGCAGAACCTAAACATCAGTAAATCAGATGTCTGCCCATGGACAGAAACATGCTTTACTAGTAATACAGAATAAGATTAGATGACAAGTCCAATGGGGAATAAGACAAGATTGAATTTTACATGCTACTAATATACTATAAAGTTTAATAATGAGATTAAAAAAATTTTTTAATATGTATTAATATGTAAATGTTGTCATTTATCGTTCCCTACCGGACTTGCGATCTAATCATATTCTGCATTGCCACCAGTAATGCGTGCTTCTGCATATAGGCATATAGGCAACTCGACTTACTGAGTATATTATATAATTAAACACAGAGGTGTAAACCATACGTGAATTTGATCAAATTTTGTTCCTAATCAAAATGTTCCAAACTGGTCCAGCTTTCAAAAATAAAGTTTTTAATAGTCAGTTGAGGTAAAGTCAACAAGTCTCACCAATTTTCGATAATACCTGAAAATGAATTTCATAAAATAATAATAATTAGATAATAGATAATTTGCGGGAGGAATGAAATATAATATTACTTGTATTTATTATTATACATATAATAGGCAATAGCTCCTGGCAGACTTGGGAAATTGTTCGTTGCAGATAAACAGACATGTAAACCATATGTGAGAGAGAACTTGACAAAGTTCCAAATTTTGTTCCAAACACCTTTTCGTAAATTCCATTTGAGAAAAATCTTCTTGACGCTTTCTGGATGGATTCATTAATAAGCGGTTTACTTTACCCCAAGGAAACCTCGACAAGAAACGTATCTTTAAATTACAAGTTACATAATAATATACGTACAGAGTGTTAGAGATACGTACTAGGCAGTACGACGGGTTGCACGGCAATTTTGCATAGGTTAAGCGCCTACCCCCGGGCGCCTATCCATGCAAAATTTGCCGCGCAACCCGTTGTACTGCCTAGTATGTATCTGTAACACCCTGTACAAGGTCGAACAACAATTAGATTTATGCAAGACATCAACATCCGGTAATTGTTGAATTAGCCTCCTTACCTCCTCGAAGTTGATAAAATAATTATTAAATTCATTCGACGCATTTTTGCACTACATAAAAAATTTGTCCCGCAAACCGAGTTATTAATTGTTATTAATTAAAGTTGACACAGATATCCAGAGGAAATTTGTTGCATCGATGGCATAAAGGATTAAACAAATTTTCTGCTTTACAGACAAATATTAACCAAGCAAATAGTCTGCTGTAATTTATGCCACCATCGATATGACAGATTTCCTAACCTGAATAGTTATCAACTTTAACGATTAATATCTCGATCCACAGGGTAATTTTTTTATCAGATTCGTTCATTCCGTACAAAAACTTTGTCGAGTAAGTCTAAAATATGTATTGCAGAAGCAGAAAATCACTTACGTGTTCCTTTACTACCATCAATATGACGGACCTAACATAACCAAAAGTGTATACACTAATGGTACGTTTTCACTGAGCGTGTCACGCATCGCGTCGTCCATTGTGTCACGACGCAACGCGAAAGAGAGAAAGAGTGAAGTTCATATATGTACACCCTCCTTTTCTCTCTTTCGCGTCGCGTCGTAACACATTGGACGACGCGACGCGTGACGCGCTCATGGAAACGTACCCTAATAATTAGTCATGTCTCCAGATCGCAGCACTCGCTAATCATATGTATATCACTACTAGCGCTCCTTGCGTATTGAGTACTAATTGCGTAAAGAATGTCAGAAGGACACGAAACTAGCGCTCCTTGCGTAAAGAATGTCAGAAGGACACGAAACTAGCGCTCCTTGCGTAAAGAATGTCAGACGGATACCAAAGGAATGCGCGGAATGTGGTCGACGACGACAATAATGATGACAATAAGGACGTATCTGAAAAATGGACAGAAAAAGTAGCAGTTCGGAACTTTGCGTCGCGATATCCCCGCTCGTAGGGCACGTAGAAAAAAATAAAAGCACTTTTATCATATAATCCGTGTAGTGGCTATCGACTGAGCATATATAGAATGCGATCGGTTCAGCCGTTATTTGAGATCCGACAATCTCGATCTGCCGCAACTCGTCGGTTCGTGTAAAGGAAGCACGGCAGTGTCGCTTCGCGCAGCTTAGCGCCGAGACACTATCAGTGTCTCCAGATACTGCGAAGAAGGAAGGAAAGAAACAAATAATTGCGGACAACGAAGTAATCTATATATGTACATTGAAAAAAAAATTTTGTTGAAAAACGCGAAATTTGTTTCATATAACCAAATTATTTAGTCCAATACGTGCAACTAAATATGTATAATATATAACAAAATAATTTGTTACTATTATAAACAAATCATACTTTAAACCAACAAAATTGAGAGTTCAGTAAAAACATACACAGATACTTTAACGCAATATTTTTTTCATGTGCGAACTTCTTCGTGTTGAATGTAAATAAATTTCTGTCTTAGATAAATGTTCATTTCAAACAATACAATCATTTTGCATTCAAACGAAAACTTACTTGAAACAGCAATATATATAGTTTGTTAAATGAATATTAATTTTATTAATTAGAATACCGTTAAAATTAATATTCACGAAAATATAAAGCAAAATTTTGTTTCTGGAACTAAATACGTTATATGAAGTCTGTATCGAAAGATAAAGTCGAAATAACAAAATATGTGTTTAACACAAATAAAAGCTTTGTTGAATGACTTCAATGTACTGTTCGTGTATTTATTGATAAAATCTAACAGACAATTTAGATAAATGATGCATTCACACATTTTGTCATTTTGACAGTAAATTTCCATAGAGCAAAACGATATTTATTTTATTTATATAAAATATTGTGTTAATAAAATTCTTCATTTAGTTGAACCAACTTAATTTTTGTTCAAGAAATCAAATACATGAAACATCCACAAAAATATAAAGTGAAAGTAACTAAATACTTGTTTAGTATAAATAATTATCTTATTAAACGAATGAAAAATACGATCAGCGGTCTATTAATTAAGATTAAGGAATAAAATTCTCAATTGATTTGAATAAAGCTATCATTCTGTTAACAAAGATTCAATCTATCGAAATGGAGAATTTGTGAAAAGAATGCAACGTTTAGATTGAACAATGCAATCTTTGTTTGAGGAATTAAATATTTTATTAATCTAATGAGGATAATTAAGCACGATGAACTAAATCTGCAGTGGAACAGAATAGTTTTATATTTGACTGAACGATTGCATAAAGTGACAGGAACTAAATAATTTATTGATATATAGTAGCAATTCCGCAATTGAATGAAAAAAAAATTTTTTTAATTTTTAATTACAGTCCTTATTTATTATTATTAATTTTATAGACTTATGTTATAGAATAGTACAGTTCTACAAACAATTTATGAATTACAATTATGTATCGGATATTTTACAATTTTTGAAAACGCATACGCGGTATCGACGGGATTCGAACCTAAGACCTCTGAGATGGTAACCTAACACGTTAACGCAGAGCTATAATCGCACGCTGTTTGAACAGTTTTAAAACTGATTGTTATTTGTCTCGTCCGAAAAACATTTATATCATTGATTCAAGCAATCGCATTGTCAATCCAACTCATTCTTTAATACTAATTAATTCTGAAATACTAATCTGAATAATTCTCACAATTTAAGAAAAAAATATGGTCAGTTTTAATAAATATTTAGTTCAATACTACGAATTAAATATTTATTAAATATAGAGATATATTATTTGTGGTACAAGAAATATTTAGTCTTCATTTAACAATTTTTTTTATTAAGTAAATATTTATTTACCGTAAGTAAATGTTTAGTTGCACTCAGAGAAATCATTTTGTACGTACAATCAAAATTTTGTTAACATTTTATTAGTCATATATTAACAAAATTTTGGTTGTACAAAATGATTTCTCTAAGAATGTAGGCAGTATTGGACTAAA
>NW_017300287.1:47862-48501 GCF_001594075.2 Trachymyrmex cornetzi
AGTATGTTGGTGAATTTTTAGAGATTTTTTAAATTATTTTGAAGAGGTGAAAAAACGAAGAGATTTGAAGTGACCCTTGATGGTATGGATGAGACACCAAATTGTAGATGGTACGGTAATAAAGATTTGATCAACTTTATATAAATATGCTTATTATTATATCGCTCCATCATTGAATTATAACGCAGGCCTGCATGGTTTTGTTGATTGGAATTTAACAATGTTTTCCCACATAATTTTTTACGCTGAATCCGAATCCGGCTGCAGAATTGCTCTATCACGTCAAGATTTCGAGATATCTTAACCTAAAACTGCCAAAAAAGACATTTTCAACCCTATTTAAAATTAAATTAAAAAAGAAAAAGTTATTAAAATTTAATTAAAAAAGAAAAAGAGATTTTACGCAGACGTAAAATCTCGCGTTTGTTCCTAGCGACTATATAAGCTTGTCATAAAAAAAGTATTTATTGTAGGTAACAATGGTGACAAAAAACACAAATATCGGCATCAGTTTTTTATGTCTCTCTATTACAAAAATATATTCAATGCACTTCGATCAAAAGGGATTCGATAGCTCAAATCGCTAATTAATTAATTTAGTAAATCACACACACACGCACACACACACATACATATATA
>NW_017300287.1:52127-52794 GCF_001594075.2 Trachymyrmex cornetzi
ATTTTATAAATATGTTTACGTTTAAAATGTATTTTTATAAAATTTTATAAACATGGTTATATTTAAAATACATTTTTATAAAAGCTTTACCGATATGTAACGATTAAATGTGCATTAACTTTTATTTTAATAATGTTAGTCAAATTACCTCATACCAATAGTCACCTTACCCCGGTCCCGGGGTTAGTTCAATCAGATGGAATGCATTAGAAAAATGTATTTTTTTTCATATTAGTTATCAGTTTTCTCTTATTATTAAAATATTATTAGATAATCAAATGTATGCAGTAACTGATATAGACTTCATTTTTTCGATAAGTCTCTTAATTTCGTCTGTAAAAGTTCGAAACTGAAAAATGAGTCTACTATCCCTGGTCTCCCCTACGGTATCTACAAAAAAATGGTTTCGATAAAAGTTGACCGGGGCAGAGGGAGTCATTTAATTGTACCATTGGTTTTGACCTCGAGGTCAATTTTGAAGGTTATTTCAAGGTCACGATGGTTTTTTTAAATGGGACACCCTATTTTTGACTGCGGATTTCTAAAGAGCGAAAAATTTTACATCAAACTTATGAAAAAATTGTTTTTGCGACCTTGGAAAGGTCAAAAATGAAGGTCAAATGCCTGAAAAACGATCTGGTGTACTTTTTCTGAAATGACGTGGTTT
>NW_017300287.1:53416-53824 GCF_001594075.2 Trachymyrmex cornetzi
GGCACGTACAATGAGTGCATAATGCGGTGCAGCACCATCTTGTTGAAGCCACATTCTTGCTCTTGTTGTTAAGTCAACATCTTCTAATAAGCCTGGTAAGTGATCTCTTAGCAACGTTAAGTAACTGTGTCTATCAACGTTCTCTCAAAAAAATAAGGTCCAATCAAATAACCATTTACAATGCCGCACCACACCATAATGCATACCTAAAAAAATTAGAATCATCGTGTAACATTTGTAAAGCCCTTGGCAAAAAGCAATACGCATCAGATGATGATTAGGCTGTAAAGCCTGCGTAAGAGTGATTTGGAAAGAGTGATAATTTAGAGCTCTTAAAATTCTAACAACAGTTCTTTGTGGTATACCTATTTCCCTTTCAATCTGGCGAGTACTAACATGAGGATTAAG
>NW_017300287.1:54509-56774 GCF_001594075.2 Trachymyrmex cornetzi
CAAGCATTATGCACATTTGTGTTACCCAGAAAACCACGTCATTTCAGAAAAAGTACACCAGATCGTTTTTCAGGCATTTGACCTTCATTTTTGACCTTTTCAAGGTCGCAAAAACAATTTTTCATGAGAAAAGTTTGATGTAAAATTTTCCGCTCTTTCGAAATCCACAGTCAAAAATAGGGTGTCCCATTTAAAAAAACCATCATGACCTTGAAATAACCTTCAAAATTGACCTCATGATCAAAACCAATGGTACAATTAAATGACCCCCTCTGCCCTGGTCAACTTTTATCTAAACCATTTTTTTGTAGATACCGTAATTTGGAAGATATTCGGGTCCATAAATTAAAATGACTCACCCTGTATATAAAGAAAAATAATAATAATGAGTTATATCTTCTAATATCTTTATAATATGTGATTCCACGGAAGTTTTCATTCCCCACGAATGAACAATGTTTGCCATGTTTCTATTAACACAATTTTGATCATTACACAAATTTATCACAGTAGTAAACTATAAAAGAAACACAGTCGTTCGTGCGACGAATATCCTTAAATTAGGAATGGGATTAAAATTTTGTTGCTAAAAAAAATAGATTCAACTGAATATTTTGCTTAATATAACCAAATATAATTTTGTCCTTACAAAAATTTAGTACCATTAAACAATAAACTATGGTGATACTAATTTGATGATACTAGTTTGATGATACTAAATTTTTATAAGGATAAAATTATGTTTGATTACCTATATTAAAGAAAAATGATATTTATTTTCAACTAAATCATATATGGATCAACTGAGTATTTATTTAGCCCAGAAATTTTAACAATTAATTCATTTATTTGATTTTGGATCGCACTTTGTTCATTCAACAAAACATTTTTGAAGGTAATTCAAAAGTTATTGTTATATTTAAAAATTGAAGTAGACAAACCTACTGGTTGTTTCAACAAATATTTTATTATACCTAATTCAATCGTTCGGTTGAAAATATACAATATTTTATCAGTTTTATTTAGTTGAAGGAAACACGTTGAACAGTTGATGTTATATAATACAATGATGTGATATTTAATTATTTCTTTAGAGAAAAATAATATTTATTTTCAACTAAACCGTGTATAAATCAACCGAGTTTTTATTTAACCTAGAAATTTTAATAAATAATTAATTTAGTTAATTTTGAATCTCATTTGGTTCATCCATCAAAAAGTTTTCGAAGATGAACAAAACTTTTTGTTACGTCTAAAAATTAAAAATTGACGAAATCTGTTGTTTATTTTAACAGAAATTTTGTCATATGTAACTTCACCGTTTGGTTGAAAATACACAATATTTATCAATTCTCTCGGCATTGTTTAGTCAATTCGATACTTCGAAATTAAACAAATATATTACGGAAAGTAACTAAATGCCACGCAAAATTAAATAAATTCTACTGGTACTTCTATCAAAATAATTTAGTTGAGTCGATTTAGTCATTTCAACTTAGATGGTTGACATAAATAAACTATATATTCGCAAGTGCAACTAAATAATGGTTGAATCAACTATTGGATAAACCAACCATAAACATTTTGTCCGTATAACCAATTTTTTTTTCAGTATATATTTATTTATTTATTTATATGTATATGTATATGTATTGTCACGTCCGGGGGCGCGTGCAGTGCGCCCAGACGCAAAGCCGTGAGGTTCCGCGTAAGTCGGGCTTACGCTTTTCACGGAGAGCGAGAACGACGTAAGCGGAAAGAAAGAGAGAAAGATAAAAAAAAAGGAAAATAATATTTCAGATAGATGATTTTAAACAGTGTGCTGACTCAGGGAACGCTTTATTAAGTTCGCCGGTGTACAAAATTTTTACAGGTCCAATACTGCCCCGTCACCGCCTCGACGTTAGTCACTTGTGGCTGCGACTTCGCGGATAACGGGGGCGGCGGAGATAGATCCTGGCTGTTGCCGGAGACGGGGTGATAAAATCCCGTCTCCTGGATCACCCGAGGATCGATCAGTGTTGTTAGATGGGACGGATTTCTGGCGCATGCGCATTCAATGTAGGCGTCAGTAACGTACCGATCACTAGTAAATAGGAGATTATTAGTCGCCTGTGTAAAATTTTTTCAAAAATGTTACAAATTTTAATATATTTGACATATTTGACATATGTATACATATATATAAAAATATATAATATATTTAATAGATTTTACGTATATATACGAATATATAAATATTAAAAACTTAATAATTTGCGTTTA
>NW_017300287.1:59297-63224 GCF_001594075.2 Trachymyrmex cornetzi
GCCCATCCTTACGCAGAGTCCGCCAAGATTACGCGCCCATTTCTTTTACACTGGCCACACGTTACGACGGTTACGATACACCACTGCGCTCGGCTGTTTCATCGTCGCGCATGCGCCAGAAATCCGTCCCATCTAACAACACTGGGATCGATAAACTCTCGCGGGTCGAAATCCAGGCGGTAGTGATACTCTCGCTGGAGCCTTTTCAAGGCCTGGTCTCGCCCCGCGCGATGGGTCTTCGACATCTACAAGGGGTGTAGATATTGTACTACCCGCGCGACTCGAAAGAAAAACGGAAACAGCCGAACAGAAAAGAATGGGAATTAACAGTTCATAAGCGACAGGGGGTGAGATTTAGGCTAAGCGGTAAGGGGTTCGTCGTGAGCCCTTCCTCTCCGCTTGGAAGGCGGCCGGGACTCGGCTTCAGCCACCGACAACCGATGCTAGGAAGCCTCGGCGGCCGTGAGAGGGGCCTGCCAAAGCGGTATCTTAAGGAGGTCTCAGCGGCTCTGAGAGGAGCCGGGGAGCCCGGATGTCGGATGGTCGGGACGCCTCGGCGGCCCTGAGGGGGGCCTGCCAAAGCGGGGTTAGGAGGTCCTACTACCGGGACGCCGTGGTGTGGACCTGTCGCCCCAGAGTGAAGAAAGCCTGGCGCGATTTTTAAAGTTCCTTGACACGCGAGGTTTCCCTCTCTGGATTCGCGGAATAATTGAGATATTCGGCAATGCGGACGACATAGACCAGTCACTGACAAAAAGGCACAAAGAAAAGAGAAGAAAAAAAAAGCGAAGTTAAATGATAAGCGAAGGATCTACTGCGAAGTTGGCAACTTTAATACAAAAAAAAAGAAAATATTTTACAATTGTCGGTTACTCTCCACTTTTTCTTTGCACTTTTACACATAAATAACTTATTCGCGGAAGATTCACATAATTAGATCCCGCAATAATTAGCGAGATTATTGATCCGCTGATGACGGTCGCGATGGCGCGAATTTCTCAATCTGAAAACCAACCGACGACGGAAGTGCAACACAAAACTCACTTTTTGGTCTAGGATACTTCCGTCCATCAAGCGTGGGCCCAGGAGTCGTCGATGCACGCACAAAAAAAAAATTCTCTCTCTTCTGCTTGTTCGGTAGCACACGCTCGAGATTCGTATAGCAAGTCGTCGTATAAAAATTCGCGATTTCAGCGGAAGGCTTGTTAGTTTTCCAAGAAATTTCCACGAACTCGCTGGGCTCGCACCGGGTGTCGTTTATATAATATGGCAAGGGGTGATGCTGAGCGGCAAAGGGGGTTGACCTGTCAACAGTCATGTTAGAATTTGAAATTATTCTAGAACATTCTATCGGATTTAATTTCGTTAATTTGGTCGTCTTAAGGGTTGAAATTTTTAGATCTGAACGTTGACAGGGCCCTCCTATGGGCTCCGTCCCTGAACTGCATAGCGTGCAGTTGCGGCGCGTGTTTATCCAAGCTCAATGAGCTGCGATCGCTAGTTTTTCTAAACGGAGTTGCTAGTATGGAGCGCTCGCTCTTTTTCTCGTCGACGGTAACTACAACGGTTTTTGTTTCGTTGCTTTGAAGGATTTAATGCGCTTGCAGCTAGGATTTCGTCAAGTACTCTTGATCATAAGCGCAGTGCGAGATGCTTGATGAGACGGTGCCGTTATTTTCGCGGATGCTTCTGCAGATTTTAAATGAAATACAATTTTCATTCTTTTATCACTTATGCTGGATCGAGGGTACCCAAGGAAACTCGAGGTTTTCTGCTGCTGGGATTTCGAGTTTGCCGTCTGCAGTCTTATTATTGCTGTCGCATTTATTGAGTTTTCGTGCAAATAAATAATTCTGGTCGCGCAGGCGCAACGCGATTGGGTGCGGCGGTTGTTCGATTATGCGATGAGCGCGTGATCGCGGTTCCCAATTGTGCCGCAATTTCGCGACGTTTCACGTTGTCATGGCAACGTGTTGGCGTCGCCGATCGTGACGTTCGCCACGTGCGAATTGTCAGGCGGATGTTACATGTATATTTAATATTTATATATGTATAATTTTTATAAATTTGATATTCCTCACTGCTGCTGCTGCTGCTGCAGCACAAATGATATATCATCATCATGCTCGCCAGGATCTTCAACCCTCCTTCGCTTCCTGCCCAAACGTCTATTCACTCTCTTAAAATCATCCTCCATTTTCTTTACCAATCTGATTAATGCATCCATAACATCGTTCATCTGTGTGATGACGTCAGTAGTACCGTATCTGGAACAAACGAATAAAAATATGCAAATAAATAAAAAGAGAGATATTGGGCTAATGGGAATTGGCGCTGTAATGATTGCACTTATTGATGAGAATATTAAATATCATGTATATATATACGATATTTGAACGAGATGAGAATATTTTATTAGTTATTTCATCAACATAAGAAAATATTGATACTGACAATGAGATTCAATCTTGATAGAAATAACTAATAAAATATTCTCATCTCGTTCAAATCACTACTAATTACTGAACTAATAATAACGTAATACTTACGTTTTCCCCATCACCTCATTACTATCGCGAATATCCATCACAACCTCTAGATCGTCGGGCACAAATGGATTGCAAACAGCAGCTTCCAGCTGCAAATTGCACGCACGTTCAATCAACTCATTTAATTGTTGCACCAGCTGCAGTGTCTGCATGTTTATGTAATGTGCACAGCCGATCAGATTTTGTATGCTTACCATTCTTCAAACCTTACGGACTAACTGACTGATAAGAAAACTCGACAAGCAGACTAATTGATCGCGAGGATGTGCAAGATTTACGTAGTAAAGATGTTCGTGGAACATGATATCGTTCCAAGAAAAGAACAATGCCGTGATCAAAATTTACACCTCAGCCGAAAAGTATATCACGCGATCGAACGATCTCATAAACTTCAGCATTTTTATTAGTTATAATTAGATTAACGCGATATATCAGCAGGCAAAAAGTACAACGTCCCGGTCAAAAGTTTATACCTCAGCTGAAAAGTATGTCTCGCATTCGAACGATTCCACGAATAAACTTCAACATTTATCAATTACAATTAGATCATCAGTTATTAGTAGTGCTCGGAAACATCAAACGATTTGACAGTTCGAACAGTTCGAATCTCAAGTTCGAATGTTAAATAGTTCGGACTGAACGTATGTTCGAACTATTTTAACTCACTTTAAAGCTGAAAGTTCGAATTTATTACATTTCGAACTCAGACATCACAAGTCGTAATCAACCTGAATATGTCCCGGATGGCTCAGAATATTTGTAGGACGATATCAATAAGTATGGGAATTTTATTTAAATTTAATATGCACATTCAGTTACATTCAGTTACATAAATATTGTGACGTTATTACACATGTGTAATAACTTTTTTAATGTGACGGGTTGAAAAAATCACAAATTTTTTGTAGATGTAAAAAAGACGTTTGAGTGTAGTAAAAACAAAAAAATTATTTCTAATAAACTAATTAGAAATAATTTAACTAAATATGCTAATTGTACGAGTAAATCTTTACGTCGGCTTGTTCACAACGGCTTTTAAATGCATTTTAAAATATTAAACTACATAAGAAATTGCAAAAATAAATATTAATATTAATATTACATATATATATAAATATTAATATATATTGTGACGTGACATTTTGTCCGTCATTGTGCGGACTTGTCGACGGCGGACTCGTGCTTCCTATCGGCTCGAAGGGCGAGCGCGTAGGCGAGGGCGCACGCGAGCGCGCGTGCAACCGCACCTGCGAACGTGCGTTAAAATTCGCGTCATTTATTTTACTCGGCAAATTTTCTTCTTTTGTAGTAGCATTTCTTTTGCGTAATGATCAAGTGTATCAGAAAGCGTAGACGCGCCACGGATCACGCTCGGCAG
>NW_017300287.1:67768-69108 GCF_001594075.2 Trachymyrmex cornetzi
AAGCTTCTACAAAGCTTCGCTTACATTTTTTGGATGGTTCGCCACTCATTATATACTATATCGATTATATAGTATATCGTAAAAAAATAAGAAAATGAAAGAAATTGTGTTGTGTGTGTGTGTGTGTGTGTGTGTGTGTGTGTGTATTAAAATTGCACTTACTATTTTTGTATATAGTAATATAGGTTGAAAATTTGTAAGCTCGAGAGGATTAAGGTCTACACAGGAACGAATGTGCAGTGTGAATAGTGTAGCGCAGTGTAGCATTCCGAAAATAATAAAGAAACAAACGACGATCATCGATGCTCATTTCGATATCACGCGACTCGCACAACACACCGTCAGATGGAGGCGCACGCATTATAGCAAAAAACCACGAGAAGAGTGTGCGCTTCACTACTTTGTTGACAACAAAACGAGACCAAGGAATGTCAGGTTTGTTATAAGCAATTTATTGTAATTTGATTAGCATAGATTAAATACAAAAATAATTTTAATAATTAATTAATACCGGTAGATAATCTTTTTGTATCACTCTCAATATATGATACCCGTAGGTCTGTTATTTTGCTATGCTGTAACATTTGTATTAACATAAAGGTGCGTACATTTGCTTGTTACCGTTATATTCTTCAATATCTGAAGTTAATTGAAGACAAATGTGTTATAAGGCATTTATTTTTATGGGATGTTTTTCACGATACGCAGTGTGATAAATATAACGTGGCAAAACGATATAGAGTGGCGTACAAAATGATTAACATTTTTTACCAGTATTATTTCAGTAATGAATGAATACCGGTACTGTTTATTTTTATACCGATATTAATAAAAATATCGATATAATACTGATACAGAACTAATTTTCGTACAATATCTCTACTTTCTTAATACTTTCTTATTACTCGTCCATTACGCGATGGTCCAGTATGATAATATCATTTATGCAGTAATATACCACACTATTATCCGTATTATAAAAATTTATATATCTTGGTCACTGAATATATTCGTGATTTTCAATACATTTGATTGGTAAAATGAAAAATTCTTAACTTTGAACCTATAAATTTCTTAAAAGAATTATTTTTGAGATATCACAATAGAATACAATTCACATTAGAAACACAAAATAATAAATTTCTCAATTTCTTAGATCTTCTTTTTAAAGTAGAAAACATTTTCTTAAAAAATAAGATAAATCTAATATTACTAATCTAATTTTTATTTAAGATTTTGCAACTGTAATTGAAGATTAAGGATAATTTTTTATAGAGTAAAGACAAGAATTTGCTGGCAATTTAACGAATTGTTATAGTTAAGGTTTTTTCATTTATTTA
>NW_017300287.1:73163-83399 GCF_001594075.2 Trachymyrmex cornetzi
CGACGAGGACAGAGCGAGTCGGCTGGCTTCTGCTACCAGAGTCACACGTACATGAGCTTGTGCTTGGTGTGTGCTACCGGTTGCGCCAGGCGGCCGACCGATGGCGCTAGTCTCGATGTCGTAAACCGTAACAAAATTGGCATCTCTGTCTCTGGGCCTCCCGGGCCTCACTCTTTCTGTGGACGAGCGAGCCGAGTCTTGTAAGGGGAGCTCGAGACCGCTGTCGCCGAGGCCGAGTACGAGGACGCAAAGGACCATCGAGAGATTGGCGAGAGGAGGCCGAAAGGACAAAGGAGACGACGAGGGTGAGACGAGCGTCGTCGCTTGTAAAGCTGTTGACCGGGGTACGTCGCCGAGTGGATCGCACGTAAGCCAGCTCGCATCGTAACGAGAGATCGGCGTAATGACCGCCGTGTAGAGCCGCGGAACCGCGAGCCATGTGCCACCCTCCCGAGCCTTGGAGATTATTAGCTGTCGCGTTTCGGGAGTTAGAGTAAGGGGAATAATACACGGAAAAAAAAATTTACTTGTTTCAAGTAAACACATTTTCTTGAACTGTAATTTATTGATTGAAAGAATTAATTATTTGCCATAATAAATTTGTTTTTTGTTCCAGTAAAATATTATCCTGAAGCAAATAATTTATCAATGAAGAATATATTTTATTCTAATAAAAACACAATTACTTATCGGTAGAAAATTGTTTTATTGAATCTAATAAATGTCATTACTTGAATCTGATTGTTGTTAAGGAGAAAACATTTTTCTTCAATTTATGACATGAGTACTAGAAATCGTACATTGATTACTTGTATCAATTAATATAAGATGTAAACAATAATTTCTTGCGGCAAGTACTAAATTTACTTTAAGGAAGTAAATATAGACTTCAAGAATGATTATAAAGCCCAAATTTCAAGTAAAAATTTTGTTTTGACGTAAGAGGTATGTTTTTTGAATCTATACATTAATTTTTTTAATATATTGATATTTAGTTTTACTTGATGATTTTTATCCCCATAACAAAATTCTTGTTTCTTCATTACTTTTACATGTTTTAAGTAAAACGTTTTATTATAATAACGCAATTCATTAATTAATTAAGAAAAAATAGTACATCGAGGTCTATGTACAAAACTCATATCGTTTTCGGTCCATACGAGTCAACCGATCTGAGGTGTATAATAATGCTCTACTATTAGTTGAAATTAATATAATTGCAACAAAATTAACCGATATGGACTTGCATCAACTCGCACGCGTCTGCTTTCTTCTTGTTCTCCTCTTCTCCTTCTTCTCGCGAAACTGATTGTGAGACTGTATTTCTCACTGCTTACACGGAAGAATCAAAGTGAGGAACAGAATTGCGACAAAACTAACCGATATGGACTTGCATCAACTTGCACGCTTCTGCTTTCTTCTTGGTCTCCTCTTCTCCTTCTTCTCGCGAAACCGTATATTACTACGCCGCACTCTTATTGGCGTGGCAATATGGCGTTCCGTATTCACGTTCACACGTTGAAGCATCATGTAATCCTTGTTTATCAAATATTAAATAAGAATAAATGATGTTTACACGTTTTAAGGTTTTAAGGTATGTTTACGGTTTCGCGAGAAGAAGGAGAAGAGGAGAACAAGAAGAAAGCAGACGCGTGCGAGTTGATGCAAGTCCATATCGGTTAATTTTGTTGCAATTCTGATTTCTGTTGCTCACTTTGATTCTTCCGTGTAAGCAGTGTGAAATACAGTCTTACAATCAGTTTCGCAAGAAGAAGAAGAGGAGAACAAGAAGAGAGCAGACGCGTGCGAGTTGATGCAAGTCCATATTGGTTAGTTTTGTTGTAATTTTGTTGCTCACTTTGATTCTTCCGTGTAAGCATTGTGAAATACAGTCTAACAATCAGTTTAAATCAGCTGAGATTATTTAGGATATAAAAGCTTACATATCTTGCAGTGTGTGAATAAATGTAGGTACTTGAAACAGTTGAAAAGTAGAGATCTTGGTAAAGTATATACATATAACAAAGTACTATTCGTGAACTGTATTTGATCAATTGTTTATGGGGATTATATTTCAATCAATTTTGGAAGCATTTTAAATTTTTATATCAAATATTTCTTTACCTTTTTTTTACATAAATATATATATTTTCATTAATGTTGTGGATTAAAAGTCGTATCACAGTGATTTTTATATTAAAATATAATGTATTTATTATATATTTTTAGAATATTTTTCACTGAAAGAGAGGGATTCGGTTATTGTCGAATTAAAAACGACAGTGACAAGAACCCATCTTAAGTCTACAAAATCCATTTTTTTCAATTGCATCATTGCTTTAATATAATGGCTGACGAAAAAATGAAAACAGTTTTAAAAGAATTGGGAATAGAAAATGTTATAGATGACTTCGAAAGTAAGTATACAATAGATGTTTTAAACTGTTATATGTCTTATTTATATGAAATATTTTTAATATTTAAAAATATACTTTTATAAATTTATTAAAAGATAAAAATTTGACTTATAATTAAATAAGATATACAGGGTGGACCATCTGAAGTGATCCAGTCAAATATCTCGAAAACTAGTAGGGATAGAGAAAAATGTTTCGTATGAAAAGTTTAGGGATACATATTATAATTCAAATTAAAACATCCAAGTGATCAAGATAAAAACATAATAACTATACATATTAAACAAATTTTTTTCATAAGTTAAAGTATGTAACGCCACAAAATTCGCAATCGTATGTATTGTCGCAGAAAGAGATGTATTGCGCATGTAGAAAATCTTTATCGTGAAATTATATTTCATTATATAATACATCCATGACTTACAAGTAATTGAGACAAAATGCATATTTATCCACGTGTAATTCTTTTAAATAATAATTCTGTTTTAAACGTTAAAAATTTTTTAAAATATATTTTTTATATTTCCAAAAAAATTAAAGAATATGTGTACATGGATTTGTATGTGTTTGTGTATTTTACAAGATTTATTTTTTAGATTATTAATGATAGAGCAAGTACATCAAGGATTTTAAATGAATTACAAATAAATCCAGACAAAGATAATTATTTAGAACCTCAGGAAGTTTTCTCAAATGGATCTCAATTTATTATACCATCTATAAGAAAGTTGCTTGAGAAAGAAAGTGCTGGTCAACGCATAATAAAAATATACGATAAAAACAATGAGTTTAGTGAAAAAAGTCGTAATAAAATGTGTGATATTCTTATTACGTATTTTGAAAATAAACATGCGAGGTAAAATTTTAAAAGATTGTTTGAAATATATTTGCTGTACTTTCTTAAAAATTTATAAACTTCATTCATTATAACATTTTATTACTATAGGAGAAGCAATGAACTTTGTGAAAAAATTAGCAAACTCATTGTAAAAACTTTTCCAACAGAATGTCAAAGTACATATTTTGTAGCTCCTATAAGTAAAAAACATTCTTTGAGTAATAAATCGATTCCAGCACGAGGAAAATTAATAAATATGTGGAAAAATCGTGACTATGAAAATAAAAAGGATGAAAATTGGAATGATAGTGAATCAAATTCTGAAAACGACGATAATGAAGAAGGTAAAGTCATTGTTTAAAAGAAAATATTTCAGAAAAAATAATGTATCACGAATCAGTATCTTATAAATCATAATTTTTTATACGTACATCTGTAAATAATACCCAAAATTTTTGGCCATTTTTGATGTTTTCATTTGAACAAATTTTGTTAAACAAACGTTATATAAAAATAGTTTTTTAATGTAGTATAATTAAAATTAAAATTTAAAAAATTTAATTGTGTATAACTGTAAAATACATTACTTAATTATATTAGTTACTAGTTTTTTAAATAATACTTTACATTAAAAAAATTATTATGTTTATTGTAAGCTTCATTCTATATATATCTTTCGCTTATTATATTAGATGTTAAACTTAATTCCTGCAATTTTTCGTCTCCAAAATTGATTTGTTTCGAAGGGAAGATGAATGAATACCTTTATCAAAGTAATTTCCTCCATTTTCTATTTTATTACTAATTAATAACACTTTATTAATAATACTTTGATTAAGGTATTTCCCTTCGAAACAAATCAGTTTTGGAGACGAAAAACGGCAGGAATTAAGTTTAACACCTAATACATGGCGGGAACAAGATGAAATGCGTGAAACCTTACATTGTGTGTGTTAAAATTGAACATAGCCATAGAATTACAACTACTTTTCTAAAAGCTTGATTAGCTATATTTTTTAAAAATTAAAAAAATTAAAAAATTAAAATTAAAATAATTCGTTATCTATTTAATTGATAAAATATGATTATAATTTGTTTTTTTTTCCTTATTGTTATAGATATCCAGTTTCAACAAAGTTATGAATGGCTATTTCATAACAGAACACCTTGGGATTTAGTTTTGTTTCATTGGAATTGTACATTCAACAATCGTCATTTACATTGGAAAACTTCCCAAGATACACAACTTATTCACATTTTCAAAAAATGGCCTATTCTTTCTATGCCAGACAGTTACAAACTTATTCAAAGGGATTTTATTGATATGAAAATTTGTAATACTGAAATTACTATTAAGACATGGATGGATTTTTTAAATAAATTGATCAAGAAAACTAATATTAATAAAAGGGATGATACTGCTGGTGCACTTATTGAAAGCGTTAACGATCTCGCAAAAGACGGTACTATTAAATATGTTTTACGTGTTTTTTAAATATTATGTACAAAACAATTTATTATATAAAAAATTATTTTTTAGAAGATAAAGTTGCTGCTATGTTAATGTTAATCTCTCATTTGATACCACCCAAAGGAATGCTCAGATTAAATAAAAAATATTATAAAGCATCTATAGCAGATTCTAAAGACAGTATAATAAGACACATAACAGTACGTTATATAAATGTGATATATACAGATCAGTTAAAAGTGATTATAACCTTTTGACCTCAACAATTCAAAACTAAATTTACTTAAGATAAACGTCCGAATGACCGGACATATAGCTATGTTTGGATACTTACATAAAGGTTATTATTATTATAATAATTAATAAAACCATAAAATATGTATTACAGGCAATAGGAGTCGACGCTGGTTATCGGTTAGCGCAATTTTTCTCTCTCTCTTAATACTAAGTATATAAACCTTAACTTTGAACGTTTTCACTCATGGTTTGAGTCTTCATCAGCAATCTTTCACCCTAGCGTAACGATTGGAGTATTGCATGACAAAATGATATCTCCAACGTTTTTCCTCTCAAATATTGAACCGTTTACTGTTGTGAGGTAAGCCATACAAAGTTAGAAAGCTGAGTGGCAATGAGAACTCAACCTCACACAGTCGACGCTTCTACTGAACAATGAATCTCTTATTTAACATTTTGTAACTCGTTAATATGTTATAAATTATTGTCAAATTTTAAAAAATAACTGCGAGAACAATATGTGTCTTGTCATTTCGACAGTCGGTTAAATAACTCCTATTGCCTGTAATATATATTTTATGGTTTTATTAATGATTTTAATTAAAGGAGTTTGTAAAAACTTATTAGTTTTTATATTAATTTGTAATTGATTATTATTATTATTAATCTCACACAAACGCTTTTTTTATTACAATATTATAATTTAATTGTATATTTAAAGATAAATTATAATATTATATTTTAAAAACATTTGAGAGATATTAATAATATAATTATAATCTTTATATAAATGTCCGGACATAGGTACATTTAGCTTATTTATTTAACCAATATATATTATATTAAATTAAATATTATACTAATATATACTAGTAAAATGTGTGAAATTTTTTTTACAGAGTGCTAATAACATTCAAGATCTGAAGGAAGAGGTTATAAATAAAGCAAAAATACTGGATATATCTGTTCAGCCTTATATCATAGTAGCAGGACCCGAAATTTCTAAAATTACACATTCATATGTTTGTGTAGATAACATCTTGTATAATGCAGTATCTACTCTTAAAGCTTTTGATATCTGTTTCAAATTATATCACGTTTTCCACGTAAAGTATCCGATTTTTTCAGAACATTTGTGGCTATTATTTCAAAGGGGTTTGTATAAATTTACAACTAAATGGGATAAAATTATACCTCATATTGAGAATTTAATAAATTACATGAACAAGACATACAAGGATACACAGCAAATTGAAGAAACATAAAAATATGACTTAATAAAAAAATATGAAATTGTTCTTTTTATATAAAGAAAAGTTATATATAAGAATGTACAATTTGCTTTAAAATTTTTTGTTTATATAATTTTCATTATCTATAACTTTATTAAATCATAAGACAACTAATGGAACTTTCGTTTAAAGTATGACACTATAATTTAATTATAGTTTCCTATACTTTCTATTTCAAAATTATAATTTTGATTTCAAAATGCATAATGTATATCGAATAAAAAATTTTATTTATTTTTACAGCGTAATAGTATACATATAACAGTACATAATTTTAATCTTTAAATTTGGGACAATGTGTAACATTACTTGTATGTTTTGTGAAAAACTCTTTTCTTCATTAACACAGTTAAATAGTCATGTTCGAATATTTCATAAGGCTTTAATGAATTCACAAATAAAATGCAATATAGGCATTTGTACAAGAGCATATCATAAATTTCAATCGCTATTAAAACATATTAGATCTGAACATTCTGATATTATACAGAAAGATTCTATCAATAAGAATTTAAAAGATAGAGAGAGAGAAGAGGGAGAGAGTGAAAGAAAAATATTATTATTACAAAACAAAAAGCGTGAGTATAATTTGAGCAACATGTATGATAGTGTCAATAGTGATTCCATTAGTTCTAATAACGTAACTGAAAGGAAAAATGAAATAAATCTAGAAAAATTTCACCATGATATTATGTACTTTGCAACAAAATTTATAGCTAAACTTTATTCAGAAAATAGTACTAATAGAAAAACTATTCATGATATTATATATTCTACCAATACGTTCTTCTCTATTTGTTTAAATCAATTACAATGTGAACATGAACAATTACCTAAGCTATGTGAAAAAATAGAAATTATGAAAAATTCTTTACAAGTTTTCAAGACTGAATATATGACGCTTAAATTTTTTAAAGACAATAATTTTTTATTTATGCCAAAGAAAATAATTATTTCATCTTCTCTTTCATTACGCAAATGTAAACAAACCACACAATTATTAACAAGAAAAACGAATATTATTACAATATCTCTAAATTCAGTATTAAAAAAATTTTTGGAGATGCCTCACGTTTTTGATAAAATTTTATCTTTCATGAAAAGTTGTACAGATTGTTCTGTAATAAAATCAATAACACAAGGTACAATATGGAAATCTCAAGAGATAAATTCTGACAACATAAAAATACCTTTGACTTTATTTTTTGACGACGTCGAAGTAAATAATCCCTTAGGATCACATAAAGGTCTTAGTAAAATTGGAACAGTTTATTGTACAATATCTTGCTTACCACCTGAATATGCAAGTATGTTAGAAAATATCTTTTTATTGCAGATCCATAAGTATACGGATTATAAATGTTTTGGTAATGAAAGAATATTTCACAATATTATTAAACAATTAACTGATTTAGAAAATAATGGTTTAATTGTAAATGTTTACGGTAAAGAATATAAAATTTTTTTTAATCTTATATATATAGCAGGAGACAATTTAGGATTAAATAGCATTTTAGGTTTTAATAAAAGTTTTAATTCTATGTACAGTTGCAGAATTTGCACTGCTTCTAAAACAGAATATCATAAACAATTTGTAGAAAATTCTGAACTAATTAGAAAAATTGAAAGTTATTCGGAACATTGCAGTAATAAAATGTTTGGTATTCAAGAACTTTGTACTTTTAACAAAATTCCTGCTTTTCATTTATTAACAAATATATCCATAGATCCAATGCATGACTTGCTTGAAGGTGTATGCAGATATGATATGGGAAAAATTTTTAATAATTTTATTAATGTTGAAAAATTCTTTACTTTACAGCACCTAAATAATCGATTGAGTAATTATGAACGCATATCTTGTGACAAAAATATTATTCCAATATTACAAGTTGATTCAATAAAAAATAAACTTATAATTGTATCTGCTTCAGAAATGTTATTTCTCGTTAATAATTTTTGTCTGTTAATTGGTAATTTAATTCCTATTAAAAATAAATTTTGGAAACTATATTTACTTCTCAGGAAAATAGTATATATTACTATCTTAGATACCTTGACATTAAATACTCGTCATTTACTTGAAATATATATAATAAAATATTTGAAATTACACGTAAATCTTTTCGAAAATCAATTGAAACCGAAACATCACAATTTAATTCATTATTCACGAATTATTGAAAAATATGGACCATTAAAGAATCTATCATGCATGAGGTTCGAAGCTAAGCACAAACAAATTATTGCTTACTCAAAGACAATGTCTTCACGAACGAACATATCTTATTCATTAGCATTAAAACATCAAATGAAACTTTGCTATAGATTTATATGTAATGAAGGTTTTGTTAATCGCATATCTCATGGTACTACAACTGGAAATTTTAATGATACAAAGGAATGGTTATGTTTAAAATCTACTATAACCTTATCTGAAAATTATAAAAATTTTCAGTGCTTTAACTGGATTCAGTTGTATGGTACGAAATATGAGATTAACAATATAATACGAACAAACAAAATTATCGATAATGGACCTATAGCTTTTGGAAAAATTAACGTCATTATGTTAGATTCGATAAATCATAAAGTTTATTTTGTTTATACACATTTTTTAGTTATAGAATATTCAGAACATTTAACTGCTTATGAACTCGAATTGACAAAAGAAATTGAATGTGAAAGCCAAGATAATTTAAAAGATTATAAAACTTACGTTACACATGTACTTAATGACAAAATTTATATAGCAAAGAACGATTTTTAATGTTATATTAATTACTTGTAATTTTTTTAATGCTTTTATATGTATTTTTCTTTATTATGTATTTCTCACTATTTTAAACATGGATGCACCAAATAAATAATGATTTTAATGAACTAAAACTTAATTTCATATTATTTATTTCTAGAATTCAATATTATTCATTAAAAATATAATATTATATAAAACTAACATAGAAATTACCTAATACAAATAAGTAATTAATAGTTTGAAGAATATATTCGTTAGGTACAAGTAAAGAAATCTTTCATAATGTGAAATATATTCTTATTGGAAGATAATATTATGTCCCTATTAAAATCGGAATTCGCAACGCAAGTGAAGTTTTTGTTGTTCCAATAATGAAATTATTTCTCATGAGAAATTTGTTGTTTGTTTGAAGAATATATTTAGTTGGTACAAGTAAATTTATTTGTGAATGTAATAAATATATTCTTATTTCAAGGAAATATTTAATCCCATAGAGAATCGATATTTTAAACGTAAGAAAATTTCTTATTGCCCCAAAAATAAAATTACTTCTCGTGGGAAATTCGTTCTTTATTTGAGGAATATATTTAGTTGATACAAGTACATTAATTTGTCAATAAAGTAAATGTATTCTTATTGCAAGGAAATATTTAATTCCATTGAGAACCGGTAGTTTTAATCTAAAAAAATTTCGTATTGCCTCAAAAATAAAATTACTTCCCGTGAGAAATATTTTCTTAGTTTCAAATAATGAAAATATTCTTCGAAGAAAAGGTTTCCTCAATTTCATTTATTTTTCATTATTTCTTATAAAATATAATTTTTATTTCAAGAAGCAATTTCTTCGTCGCCGAAAATGTTTACTAGTAACGAGAAAATTGTTTCTATGAATCAATTAAATGCCTGCTAGGGACTATTTGAGAAAATTATTTTCTTGAAACAAATAAATTTTTCTTGAATCTAGTAAATTTTTTTTTCCGTGTATTCATTGCCGAGTTGATGTAAAGTAGAGTCGTTCGGGGAGAATCGAGAGCCGAGTCACGCTCGTTCCTCTCGCCACAGGAGAGTCATTTCCGGTTTCCGAGTATAGTAGAGTCGTGTAGAAACGCGTAGAGTAGTCGTGTTGTCGAGTTTCGTCGCGTCGCGTAACGACGCTTATTGCAGTTGCGTTATCGTTTAGTATCGCATCGCGTAGGCACGCTTGCTATAATTGCGTCGCCGAG
>NW_017300287.1:83937-92277 GCF_001594075.2 Trachymyrmex cornetzi
TAATAAGAATTACAATTCTGGCCGAAAAACCGCCTGGCTGTCGCAAAATTCAGTTACAGAGAGAAAGGAGATAATTTTGCGTACGAGGAGTACGAAGAACGCGCGACGAAGTTGTGCCGTTGCTCGCGAGTACGGTTACAAATTTGGCGCCCAATGTGCGGGGCCCCGATTAAAAGAACTAGAAAATTTTTGTGGGTTCTGAGAGCGAGAGAGAGCAGGATAGTTATATTTTGCGTGTAATATTTGTCGTTACATGGGAGTGAATTAATTTCTTATTTTCAGCAGTGCTTATTGTGCGCGCCGCGACATTAGAGAGTTAGAGTTATCGCGAGTGACCCTGAAATTTCGGCGTATCGCGTGAATTATAGTCAGTTGCGAAAATCTTCGTGTACTTGAGCAAGGTTGTGTGTGTTGCCTCAGTTGTTGTTGTTACACGATGCGTGCGTACCTCGCGCCGCGAGCTGTGTCGGTTATTATTCGTGCGTGTACAGCAGTGTTCACGAAATATTTTTCGGTCGTTGGGATCTCTCTGTGTCTCGATAACGAGAGTTTGGTCGCCTCGTTGTTCCGCGACACTGAGAATTCCGAAAATTGGCGTTGAGCGGTTGTCGACTCGGGGAAATACAGGTCGTTTCAGACGGAAAGACCTCGGAAGTAACGTGAAGAGGAGTGGTTGCAGCGGGCACGCGTATTTTTCGTTTCGCGACCGATCTAGGAACGGCTGTCGAGAAGAATCGCGATTGCTACCGACTGTGGAGAATTTCCTTATTTTTAGCCGAGAATCTCGTTACTTTGTTGGCGTGGTTTCGCGTGAACGTCGCGATGTCAGAGGGACCGACGCGATTTGCGTGGATATTCCAGCTATCGACGGAGGGCTTGAAAGAGGCTCTCGAACAGCGGGGATTAGACGCTGAAGGGAATACCCCCGCGCTATACAACCGATTGCTTCGCTACGAATTAGAGGCCCCGGTGGATCGCGATACGAGCGGATCAAGCGCGGAAGATGTCACGGCGGGACATTTGCATCCTCCGACACCGATGCGTCCGGATAGCTCGGCTCCGAGTGCCGCGGAGGCTGGTGGGCCCCGCGCGGGCCGGGGGGAAGGGGTATCGCGTCCCTTCGCCCCCGCTTTGGACTCGTGAGGAGGGGAACGCGACCGCGCAACACCACCTATAGACAAGGCCTCTCCACTGAAATCGTGACGTCATCACTAGTAGGCCGAGGTTTGGCCGCCGAGTTAACCGAATAGCGTACGCGTTATACGGCGCGGGTAGTATACAAATTGCATTTTCGAGTGAAATTTTTCTTTCACTTTTTATAAAAAACTTTTATTTTTATGAAAATGCGCAAATATTTGAGTTATTAATAAGGTTAATAAAGGGATTAAATTTAAAGAAAATCATCATTCGTAAAAAATCTTTTATTTTGTTTTTGGTTTTATTCTTTTAAAGTCCGGCATTTCTTTTTGTTTTATAAAATCGTTTCGTCGTTTCGTATAATTATTCAAAAAAATATTTAAGAGTGTGTGTGATATTTTAATTATTACAATACGTATTGCATGTTTTGGACAACAGTGACCTAAAAACAGTTCAAAATTCAAGTCAGATAAACTGTCAAATAAAAGTTTTCATAACTTCTCGCTGATTTGGTTGATTCAGAAATTCACGCTCGTTTTCGAATAATTTTTGAATGATAACGAATGCGTATGCTGCACACGTAAGAATATCTTCGTGTGGATAACATAATCCTCCTCGATTATTCGCATCTATCAAATTAGAAAACGCTGTAGGCTCATCCGCTGTTAAAAAAACTTTGCAATACTCGCATTTAAATTTTTTTATTGCTACGCAGTGTATCCAGCTATGTACGTACACCAGAAGTGGCCAAGTCTCCTCTTCAATATGATCAATGTCGTCGTCGTCAACAAAGCATGTGTTTCTTAATAAATCGGGTACATTTCCTATTTGAACATTAAGATATCAAAAAATTTCAATACATGTTTTAAAAGTACAGCAAAAAAATATAACAAATTACATAGAAAATTACATGTATTGTTAAATTTAACAGATATTTCTATAATCCTTTGTTTGTTTTTCTATACAGATCTTAGATTTTACAATTATGTCTAAAATATATGTGCTATAGTAAATAATTATAAAGTGAGTTTAGTAAATGTACAAATATATAAATAATATATTCTTATATTAAAATACAATAATAATTATGCTACAAGAAGAAATTATTAAATTTATTCAAATTTATATAGAAAATCAAACATATTTCTTAATTAGAATCTAATCATACAATTGTAATTATGCTATTACAATGTTGATTACTTATATTAAGTACGTTATTTCTATCGTAAACACTAATCTTCATTGGTGAATTTTTGTAATAATTTTCTTCATTAATTAAGAAGAAGGTAACCTGATTTTTATATTAAATAAACTATTTTTATTTTCTAATCTTTGTTAAAATGCTTATAATCAGTATTATATTTTTATTTAACATTGTTAGCATAAATACGATTTATAGTAAAAAATTATTCAAACCAGAGTTAACAAATCCTTCATCATATTCGCTGCTTACTAAAAGCGATGATATATTTTGGTAAGGAACTTCTACATCGCCATATGCAGTTGACTTCAAAACAAGTGGTACAGTACTCTGCATGCGCAACTTACTTTCTGATTCAAAAACTTGCCGGATAGAAACGTGGTACTGTCCTCCAGCCTGCTGCCGATACATACCAAAGCGTTCTTCCAAACGATCGGTTTGGAATTTCCCACACAGCACAAAACTCCATTTTTTCTCGTTCAAATAATAATTTGTAATTTCAATTAAAGCATTTGTTGTGAGGAATAAAGCAAAGTGGGTGTTTCGTGTTAGTTTCCCACCACCTTCCGAATTTTCCCACCGTTCCAACCAAAGTAAGAATTTTTGTAAAAATTCAATATGTATAGAATTTTTCGTGATAGGCTGTTCATAAGGATTTCTGTGCCTGTTTCCTTTCTCCAATGTTTTAATATTTACCACATCCCACCATCAACAGATTATTTGAATGTAAGCAGCAGTATCCTCGAAGCTTTCAAATTGTTTTTTGAGCCAAGTTCACACAGTGTCGTTGCAACATTTGAATTAAAGATTTACAATGCTAATTTAACATTTTGCCGTTCAATAGAAGTTTGATATAACGCTTTCAATGAAAGCGTATATCCATACCGCAGTAACTTATTCTTTTCGCTTAAGTGCATACTTTTGAGAGCTTGGAATGAAGCAAGTCTCATTTTTTCTTCTTCGAAATCTGGATAGTGCATACATTGAGCCGGTTTCTGATTTATCCAGTTATTTCTTAAGTTTTTAATTATATGCACAGAGTCTATTACAAAAAATAGTGGCCTTGAATTATCGGCAGGATTTCTATATAAGTATTTTACTTCAGGTGGATCGCTAAAAAAGGACATTGCCTTCGAGTTAATGGCATTATTATCCGAAACGATACTAAGCACTTCAAATCCGAGTTTTTCCAACCCAATGACAATTTTTTCTATATAATTATGTAGGGTTTGAGCGTCCAGTGTTTTTACAGGCAAGATATGAACAACATCGCGGTATGTTGATAACAAACTGTTTATCATGAAAACGTGAGCACTTTTTGCACAGTCTGTACTATTAAAAGCTTTCCCAACAATGTTTCCGCCTTTATAATCCATATACGGTTTTATATGTATTTCGTCAATCATAAGATTTACCGTTTTGTCTTCATCGCGAAGCAGTTTAACTTTCGACGCCATATACTGCAGCAACGTTGAATCGTTTTGCTCAACTTGAGGGTTACCGGAGAAATTACTGCATAATCTTTTTATTGTCGATAAGGATGGTAGCAATAAATGCCCTGAACTGTGAAGAAATTTGTACGCGTGTGGAGAAATCGACTGCAGTGATTCACAAAACAAGGTTGTTTCCCACGAATATCGAAAGGCACCTTTGCTCAAAGTGTTCAGGTTTTTTACCTGCTGCAACAAGAACTCGATGACAGGCTTTCGCTGCGGTAATATCACTAATAAAGATTTCAAAATATCAATGCACGCATTAATGTTCTCCATTGCTGAACAATCTTGATATTTTTTGTTCATAGATATCAACACTTGATGGAGAATATCTTTGATTTCAATGACCGAACTCACGATAAATGGTACATTGAATTTCTCGTTTAGTTTTGTCACCACCCGCGATCCATAAAATAATCTTAAAGTGAAATCTTCTGACACTCGAACACAACATTTGATATTTGGGTATGAGATATCTTCAATGTAAAGTATGTAAAGAATGTTGTCCCTGCGTGAAACAATCCATTTTTGCAGATCGATGCGTTCTTTTAACTTTGCGTAGAGTTCGTCGAGATTAGAAAATCCGATTTTCTCGTTGAACACTTGCTCCGTTTCGATACTCCTCTCAATAGCTTGTTCAATCATGACATGCTCTAATTTCATTCGCTTTGTTTCTGGCGCTAGACGTTTAGGTGCATCGTTGGTTGTCATGTAACGAGGGCAATTCGGAAACTGACTTGGGACAGCGTCTGAACAAACATATAATTGCAATGAGGAAAGACAATCTTGTTGCTTTGCTGTGAGAAGTATTGAATTTGAATTGACGTTTTCAATACAATCTCAGTATTCATAATTCTGTTATTAAAAATTGTACGACTAGAAAATCAGTTTTCTGAAGACATTTTGGACAATTGATTTGACATTCGAAATTCGATATGGGATGCAGAAACTTATTGTAACGCATATTAAGAAAAACGTAAATCTTAAATTTAAATCTTAATTATCGTTTTGAAAATTAGGTCAATGTGATCTAACAAAAGAAAATGTAGATTGCAAAGCCGTTTTGAAACAGCTATATTCGCATTATAAAAATTAAAAACAAGATAAAACGACATAACATTTACCTTTGATCAATCGTGGATGTGCCAATGGTGCAGTTAATAGTTTGCCAGTCGATTCGACGTAGTGGCTGGTTTCCCGTTCAATTTCGGATAACCGGAAATGTAACTCACATACCTGTAGATGTAAAAGAAAAATATGTGAAGAATACATTTTTTTTAAACGGATCCTGGCTATTACATTGATTCTAGAGATATTTTTTACTATATTAAATCTTAGAAATTAATTGAAGAAGAAATTGATTATAATAGATTACTTTTGAATTGTTTGTCGCCTGGAAGTTCTTTCTGCAGATGGCATGTAACCATTTTCGTTTCATCTCTTCATTTTTTGGAAACGAAAATGTTGCGACCTTTGGACCGTTCTTGTAATTGCCATTACAATTTGGAACGCAGCATTTGAACGGCATTTCTGTAAATTAATAAGATATGTCAATAAGAAAGAGGGTATTGTTGAAATAACCAAAACTTAACCTATAGGCAAACATATTTGTCCAACTTTCAAATAATTTTTATAGTCCGGTAAATTAATGAGATATAAACTCGCCTCAAAAGCACTCGAAGTCGCAAACAATAAATTATTAAAAAGAAATTCCACAAAACCACAAACTCTCAATCGTTTACTGTTTCTGTTCACGTAACACTGAAAGACGCTCGGCCTACTTGTGATGACGTCACAGAGATGTCGGAACGAGGTGGAGAGGCCTTGTCTATAGGTGGTGTTGACCCACGAGGCCCGGTGCGCGATATATCACAGGCGCTCCGGAAGTGGAACGTAACGTTCTCGGGCGCGCGCGGAGACAACGCGGAAGCATTCTTAATGCGCGTAAGAGAGAGTCGCGCGTTATTCCCCGTATCGGACGAGGATCTGTTGAAGTGTTTGCCTTTCTTTTTAACGGGAGCGGCATTGTATTGGTTCCGAACGCGGGGCGGATCGTATCAACGATGGGACGAATTCGAAGCAGCGTGGAGGGCGCGCTTCGCAAACCCGGAATTTCAATTCGCCCTGCGCGACGAAATATGGCAACGCATGCAGGGGGATTACGAACCAGTCGCCGATTACATTACGTGCATGCAAGCCCTTTGCGATCGACTTGAGCCTCCGTGGAGCCTGGAGAAACGGCTAAATTACATGCACCGGAATATGCTACCGCAGCTAAAAATGATCATACAACGCGGACACTTCCACGATTTTGAGACCTTGGAGCGACTGGCCACCAGTTTGGAGGTGATCCAGGACTCCGCGACACGACGCCGCGCTCCGACGGCGCCGGAGAGGCGCCCTGCTCCCCGAGCTAGCTTACCACCCTCCCAAGAAGAGTTCGCGTGGATCGGCTATCGCTGCGGCCGTCCTGCCCATGCCAGGGATTGCGGGCGTCAAGAAGCCCCCCTCGCGCGGACAGGGAGGCGCCGGTATAACGTCACCGGCCGCGACCAGCAGGAAGTGCTGAAATTGCGAAAAGACGGGCCATTTTGCGCGGGCGTGCCCGGAGCCTTGCCGCTTACATTGCTTCCGCTGCGGTAAGCCGAACATGACCGTCCGAGACTGCCCGACGTGTTCGGGAAACGCGGAGACGAGTCGCTAGGGCGGGTCTCAGCGACTTCCGTCGATCCGGCAGCGACCAGCGAACAAGTTTTTCAGGTTAACGTATTACAGTACACCCCGGACGCGCTTCACGTGTCCGATTTGACGCCTCTGCGATACTTTCGTATTTTCATTGCGGAATATCCTTCGATGGCGTTAGTGGATTCCGGATCGGGTCGCACGATTTTCGGGCAGGAAGGCATCGCGATGATTAGACGCTTGGGATGGCCCACTTACCGCGCTACAGGCATCCGTATAAGGACCGCGAACGGACAGGTGGCGGAGATAACCGAAAAAATAAAAATACCCTTGGAGAGGGTATGCAGCGCAAAATTAGCGTGTGTCTGCTGTCAGATCTCGCCGTTTCTTGCATTTTGGGCGTAGATTTCTTGTGCGCTTTCGGCGTGGGTCTGGATTTTGCCGCGTCAGGATGGTACTTCGCGAGCCGCCCGTGGGAGCGCCGAGCTTTCGAGAAGATTAGTGACCGTGTGGAGTATGCCTGCTGCGGACTCTCCGAACTGACCGCCGAGGAGAGGGGGCGGTTAGAGGAATTTTTAGCGAATAGAATACCGCGGGAAGTAAGTGATCCCGGTGTCATCCCGCTTGCCGAGCATCGCATCGACGTGAATTCACACGCGCCGATTAAACAGCGATGATATTTAGTTTCCCCGAAGGTACAGGAGGCCATTCGGGAAGAGGTCGATAGAATGTTAGCTGCCGGAATTATCGTAGCGTCTTATATCTTTATAATTTTATATATTGTGTTTATTTATACTGAAGATGGCCACATTCAGGGCCGAAACGTTTATACTTTGATTTATTATATGTGACATAATTATTGTAATTCTTTTAATTTTATATACGAATATATTAATGATATTTCACTAACAAGATCTAGTGTGTGGCATATGCGCTTTTTATGTCAACGACAAGATTACGCGTGCGATTTTATGTAATGTTTTATTTAATCATATTTATTTCCATTTAAGAGATTATAACTGTAATTTAAGATTCATGACAAAATTTGTAACATTGAAAATGACCCGATCGGAGTCGAAACGTTTGTATCTAAAGATTTTAATTTGATTTAATTAAATACGTTTTGTTTAAAGATTGGTTCTATGCCCTTTTTAATTGTCATATTGTTTTATACATACGGAACCTTATAATTACTTATTTATTTACGCGGGCGAAAATGTTGCGTTATAATTTTAAATATCCACGTTTTACTTTTACTTTTTTTTATATTCGTAATAATTTTGGTCATCATGTTTGTCAAATTTTGAAAGAAGCTTGTAAATTAGTTAAACTAAGTGTGAATATCAGGACACGTATTAGATTTTTGAATAATTGTCTTAGATTTAATTTAGTACCACCACATTTAAGAGGTTATTATAAGATTAATAATGTTTCATTATACAATAGAACATATTATAATAAATTGAGAAATATACAACTTAAGAATGTAAAATCTATTTTGCATTTAGAGATTAAAGACTCGTACAGTTTTTTAGAATTTACTAGAAATGATATTTTTGATATTTATTTAAAGATTTGTAACATGTTGCCAATTTCCATAGCTTGTGAATTTTTCAAATATTTAGATTACATTAACAGTTCTAGTTTTTACTCACACACAACGAAAATTGACAAAAAGTTTCAGTGGTTGAAGGACAAAGAACAAAAAACTCTCAAATCTTTCATTAAACCGATTTCTTATGTGTGTTCTTTCGATAATGACTCTAGAATTAGTACTGTGTCGAATGAATTTCCGATTGATGATTCTGGTCTTGTTGTTGAGAGGAT
>NW_017300287.1:92390-93013 GCF_001594075.2 Trachymyrmex cornetzi
TGACTTTCCAAAAAGTGACTCCAACACCAAGTTATTATCTAGTTGGACAATATCTACAAAAAAATTTATTAAAGAGCATCCAGAATTGTTATTTTCAAAGGCTGATAAGGGAAATGTGACTGTTGCTCTTAACAGGGACGATTATGTCAATAAAATGGAATTGATGCTTTCGGATGAAAATACTTATGAGATAATTAGTAAAGATCCTACTCGTAAAATTATTAATGATTCACGTAATATTTTAGTCAGATTCCTGACTAATATTTTAGTCAGGAAAAACAAAGGTTTTATAGATAACATTACTTATAAGAATTTACTTAGCACTGACGGCAGTATTTCGAGAGCTTACGGGTTGACCAAGATTCACAAAACTAATTATAAAGGTTTTATAGATAACATTACTTATAAGAATTTACTTAGCACTGACGGCAGTATTTCGAGAGCTTACGGGTTGACCAAGATTCATAAAACTGATTATCCTCTGAGAATTATAGTCTCATCGGTTAATAGTCCGTTATATAATTTATCATTATACTTACACAAAATTATCAATAATTCTATACAAAAATCTCCAAGTTATATTAGGAATAGTGTTGATTTAATTGATAAATTAAAAAATATTA
>NW_017300287.1:94126-97391 GCF_001594075.2 Trachymyrmex cornetzi
GTGCTTTCCATTTGATGGCACAAGTCGACACAAGTGTCATTCTCTCTTTATTACTCTCTAAATGCCAAGAAGATAGAACGACGCTTGTGTCGACTTGTGCTATCAAATGGAAAGCACTGTCTGTAAACCCTATCTCACGTGAAATGCACAAGTCCGGATCTACAATAGGGTTTTAAGCCTTAAGCCATAAGAAATGGACGAATCACAGTCGCTTATTCTTCTCGGATACGACTGTAATTGGTCAATTTCTTACGACTAAAGGCTTAAAACACCTATTGTAGGTCCAGGGTAAGTCCGGAACTACAATAAGTGTTTTAAAGGGAGGATCCCGTTTGCCTACAATCCCGGGCTGCGGTCCACTTGCTTCTTCCAAATGCTCTGAACGTTACGCTCCAAACGCTACGCTCCGATTGGTTCATTACTATTTCGAATCAAGTGGAAAGCACCCATAGAAGTCTGTGAGCAGAATGCAACAAATTTGCAACCATTTTGTGATAATCTGCTGAAAGATAGGATCATTCCTCAACATATAACAATATAATCCATTCAACGTGAAGAAAATTTCCGACAGTAGCAAATTAAACATTCTGCTGAATGTATTAAGTGGCTGCGGTCAGCAGACTCAACTGTTGAGTCCATCGATATATAACACTGGACGGAGCATAGCATCAAAATCATCTCGACACGATTGAAAGAAATGGAACAATGTTTAGGTAGGACACACTAATGGGTGCTGAACGCACACATTCTCTCGTGAAACTTCTCTCCCTCCTGAAAGAAAGTCAATCAATAGGACAATAGTAGAAACAGAGTTCAGTGCGCACACATTTACCTTACTCTTTATAGGTTCGTCAAGACGGAAGATCAAAGAAATTTCGTCGAATGCTCCGTCAAGTGCTATATGTCGATGGTTGAGTTCGCCGAACGCAGCCATTGGGTGCATTCAGCGGACTCAACAGTTGAGTGAGGGCTCACTGTTATTGGTATATTCTTCTAAATCTAAAATTCTGATTGCATGAGCTAAAAAAATACACCAATAACAGCGAGCGCTCACTCAACTATTCAGTCCGCTGAATGCGGCCATTGGGTATATTCAGTGGCTGCGTTTAGCAAACTCTACAGTTGAGTGAGCGCTCGCCGTTATTGGTGTATTCTTTTAGATCATCCAATCAGCATTTTAGATCTGAAAGAATACATCCATAGCGCTCACTCAACTGTTGAGTGAGCTGAAAGCAGTCGGTATTACAATCGCTCACTGAGATGTCATATGCTTCTGGAGACACCCATTGTACATGTATACTTTTAGATTATCCAGTTAGATTTTAGATCTAGAAGAATACGTCAATAGCAACGAGCAGTCATTCAACTGTTGAGTCTACTAAACGTAACAATTTTTAATGAAAAATCGAACTGCGCATATGCAGTTCGATTTTTCACTAAGTAAAGGTACCATTACATGGGATCATCAAGCTCCGAGCATCTATGCAGAAACTCATTGTACACAATTCTGAAATTTCTGATTCCAGCTTCTCTAAGCAAAATAGTAAATTAAGAGTAGTTATGTTTTAATGTACACTACTATCCTGGCGGGAAGGCTCCGATTGCACACATTACATGTTGCACACATGAGTCGCTAATTGGCCAATTTAAAAATTAATTATTCCCGTTGCTAAAGCAATAAAAAATTACTAGGCACCAACTGATATGAGTGGTGTGTGCAATCGGGATTGTAGGCAAACGGGATCCATCCGTAATCGAAATCAATGCGTTTCAGTGAAATTATTCAATATATCACTGCGCATGCTCTGACGATCGATGCTTGACGTTCCTAGGCTGGGTTCGGGGAGACGCTATTAGCGCTATTTGTGTCTCCATCGTCCATTAAATGTGAAACAAGGATAGTATAACACAAATGGAGTTGATAGCGCGCTTCCCGAAAGCAGCTCTAGATGCTCCCATGTAAAAGCACCTTATCGTGAGTTTAGCATTCACCATAGTACACACGGTACTACCAAAACACCCTATTCCTGTATGCTGTGTACAATAATGTCGTATGTGCAATGCGCCGTGTGCAATACGTTGTGTAAAATTACGTCCTGTGCGCAATAGTATCGTGTGTGCAATATTGTCATGTGTGCAATATTGTCGCGTGTGTAATACGCTGTGGACAATCACGTCCTGTGCGCAATAGTGTCGTGTGTGCAATGTTGTCATGTGTGCAATATTGTTATAAGTGCAATATTGTCATGTGTGCAACATTGTCGTGTGTGCAATACGCTGTGGACAATCACGACCTGTGCGCAATAGTGTCGTGTGTGCAATATTGTCATGTGTGCAATATTGTAATGTGTGCAATATTGTCGTGTGTGCAATACGCTGTGGAAAATCACGTCCTGTGCGCAATAGTGTCGTGTATGCAATATTGTCATGTGTGCAATATTGTCCTGTATGCAATATCGTCGTGTGTGCAATACGCTGTAGACAATAATGTCCTGTGCGCAATAGACCGTGTGCAATACGTTGTGTACAATCACGTTCTGTGCGCAATAGTATCTTGTGTGCAATATTGTCATGTGTGCAATATTGTCATGTGTGCAATATTGTCGTTTGTGCAATACGCTATGGGCAATCACGTCCTGTGCGCAATAGTGTCGTGTGTGCAATATTGTCATGTGTGCAATATTGTCTTGTGTGCAATATCGTCGTGTGTGCAATACCCTGTGGACAATAATGTCCTGTGTGCAATACGCTGTGGACATTCACGTCCTGTCCGCAATATTGTCGTGTGTGCAATACGCTGTGCACAATAATGTCGTGTGTGCAATGTGCTGTGTACAATAATGTCGTGTGTGCAATGTGCTGTGTACAATAATGTCGTGTGTACAATACGCTGTCCTGTGCGTCCTGTGTGACAATAATGTCCTGTGTGCAATACCCTTTTTTTTGTAACGGAGGGGAAATGCCTGACGCATTCCCCAGACCTCGGGGGAGAGTCCGGGGATATGTGGGGCTCGCACCCACTAAAACCCCTCTGGGTGTCCTTACTCGGGCCGGTGTTAGGATGCTCCCAGGAACGCGTGCAGCATACTTCTGGGGGCCCCACTGGCCCGCCGGCTTACGCCGGCTCTGACCCGCCCGGGGCCTTTTGACGGGCCTCAGGCGGCGCTAGTGCGCCTTTTTCTCTATTTGGGTGCGGAAGGGGACACCGCCCTCCGCACCCCGCCATCCCGGGTGGCATGGGTTGAGGAACCCGCCCCCGCCAGGG
>NW_017300287.1:97998-98240 GCF_001594075.2 Trachymyrmex cornetzi
CTGCCCACGCTGGACAATGTTCCAGCGTGTGCTGCGCGTCGTCCCGAGCCTCGTCGCAATGGTGGCAATGCGCTGTCGGATCCCTCCCTATGCGACACAGGTACTCACCGAAGCACCCGTGTCCAGCGAGTACCTGCGTCAGGCGGAACGAAAGTCCGCCCCATCCCCTGCCCCCCCACTCGTCCAGGCAGGGGAAGATGGCCTCCGTGGTCCTCTTCCCGTTCGTCGGCGTGCTATTCCGC
>NW_017300287.1:99096-99408 GCF_001594075.2 Trachymyrmex cornetzi
GGTCCTCGGCCACCTCCTTCGAGGTAACCGAGTCATCGAGTCCGGAGACCCGGAGCTCGGCGCTCTTCGCGGGTCGGGACACACGGACGTCGTCCCTCTCCGCGAGAGCGGCCGAGAGGCGCTCGGCCAGGCGATCGGCCTTGGCCCCGCTCTCCAAGCCCCGGACCGCTCAAATTAGGGCCCCCGTAATGGGCCTTCTTGGCCTGAGGTCCTCGATCCCCAAGTCTTTCAGGGAGATCGAGGACCCTGCCTTCGCCACCACCTCGGCGTAGGCCGACTGGTCGGCGCAGGTGATGGTCACCGCCGCCGAGG
>NW_017300287.1:100486-102186 GCF_001594075.2 Trachymyrmex cornetzi
CTCCACCGCTTTCGCGATTGTGGAGAGCTCCCGGGTCGCGACGGCCGCGATCGCCTCCAAAGGCCGGAGCTCATAGTCTTCCATGAGCCCCTCAGCCCTCCCGCTGGCCCTTTTAGCCGACGCTGAGGAGGGGGGATCAAACTCCGGATCGGAAGTAATTTAGTAATCCCTCCCCAGCTGGCAGGCTCTCTCGCGGTTGGCCTTCGCGGCCCAGGCGACCGCTGCGGACGGTCCAGCGTTCGCTGGGCCCGCGACCGATCTGCCCCGCTGTCGTTTGGGCTCCTCCTCGTCTGAGCTCAGCTCAACCGCCGCGGATCTTTTCCGGGTGTCGCCCCCTTGGGAAGCCATCGAGACCGTAGAGCCAGACCTCGACAGGCTTCCCTCGGAGGCAGACGACCCCCCGCGGGGTCTGGCCTTGCTGCCATCTCCTCTCATCCCTTATCGCCCGACTTCGCTGGCGATGCCAGCGTCGGGCTAGAAGGCTAGGAATCCTCCTTCATTCCTCCCCGGAGACGCAGAGCCCCCGGGTCGGATTCAGGAGGGATTCCCTCCTCCCCACCAATGAAGCAGAGAGCCGGTAGAGACCCTGTGCTGACGTGAGCGTCAAACCGGGCTCTCCAGCGCAGTCGAGGAGGCAGGAGTCATAAAACTCCTGACACTCCTCGAACTTCGGGTCGATGTTAGACCCGGAGTGTCCTACACCTCCGAGGGGGGTGGGAGTATCCCCCACCGTGCCCCCGGTGTTCACCCACTTCTTCGCAGACGCATTTTTTGTCGCAGACGGGCCTGCGGTGCACCCGCCTGCGCGCCTGTCGCTTGATTTGTCCATTGGACCCGACACGGGTGGCCAGGACGCCACCTCCCCCGCGCCGGCCGCTGCCGGTTCCGAAGCCGACTGCTGGCGTAAGCTTCTTTTTATATTGCTCCATATCTACCTTCATGATGTTGTGGGCTATTTTACAAGCGGCCCACACGCCGGGTGTACGATTTTCCTTCCGGGTTTTTAAGGGTTTTCCTTCCCTTTCACCGCCCCATCACGCCCCGCCTCGGAATAAGTCCGAGCGGCCATGGGGGGTCGAGACCGCACGCCCCGCCTCGGAATACATCCGAGCGGCCGTGCGGCCCCTCTCCAGAAGAGAGACGGGTTGTCCCGCTCCTTCCCTACGGGCCTGCCCCGAGTGGGCAGAACCCCGCTAGGGACGCCGCTCCGTGCAATGGCCTCAGGCCTGGCCGGCACCCTAGCAATGTGTCCCCGTGCAATGGGATTTCTCCCTGAGGACCCCCCCTCCCTTGGCGTGTGGCCGCCCAAAGCCAGGAGCACCCAGACACTGGGCAGCCACGCCTGCGGGAGCACCCGCGTCGCTCACTTCGAGCGGCCGCACCCCGAGGGAATCAACCCACCCCACAGGGGAGAGGGGAGGGCCCCACGGGAGGCGACCGCTCGTGGAGGGCGAACCTCCACTCCCAGCATGGGAAGGGAGTAAACCTCCCCCTGACGGCGCCAAGTCGCTCCTACCGGCATATTGGGGGATCGTCCTGAGAAGGGCGATCCCCCAGGACCCCCACCCTCCGAGGAGGACGAGGGTCCCTTGGGGTACCGGACCCGGTTGTGCAACCCCCTTCTGCTTAGCAGGGGGGTCCGCACAGGGCACTGTTAGACCCCCGGGCACAAGTCCCCGACCGGCTGCCACCGCCAGCAA